>NW_016017389.1:855699-1004819 GCF_000320565.1 Sphaerulina musiva SO2202 | reverse complement strand
TAGGGGGGGGGGGGCTAGGGGTCGCGGGCATCGGGGGAGGGCTTCGGTCAAATATTGTTACGTCCCGTCTTGGCTCTCACTTCACGCGTCCCCTTTGAGAATGAATGCTTTCAGTCTTGATGCAATCAATGATATATAACATGTTCTGCCTGTCCACAGCATTGCTTGCAGGTGATTGATCTGTCCACAATGATGCTCTTATCCGTGTCAACTTGCCGCCTCCTTTGTTCGACGCGTATTGCTACCTCACGGACAAGTCGGCCTCAGGCAGTGGTGGACAGGGCCCGTTGCCGTGATCTAATCGTCGGAGAGAAGAGCTTGATGGGGAGCGCGTTTGAAGACTTTCATGGCCAGATTCCGCCGATGGACTGTGAACATCATACTGGTGGAGAGATCCCAAGACGGAGGAACTAATAGCACCCTGGCGGAATTCCTAGTAGCACGGACTTCCAAAAAGCTCCACGGGGCACACTCTCGGCCTTTTCCTGCTCCTTCCCACTCCCGGACTTCTCCTTGTATGGAAGAGCTTAGGAAACTATATAGGGAACCTATCGCGATCTCCAAGTACTGCCTCCGTTCGCTGGGAACCCCTTTCGCGTTCACAGTAGCTGGTCAAAGTTGGCGTGACTGCTTCCGCCAGCCCTATCCCTCAATCGCTCGTCGTCGAGCAAAACGCTCTGTAGGAGCAGCAGTGACACGCGTGTTCTAGACCTTGTCGTTTGCTCCCGAGAAACGTGGAAGAGAAGACCATTTGGACCTCGTTTACTCTGGCATAGCGAGCCCAGATGATCTGCCCGTCCTCCAGGCAAAGCCAATACCAGCGACAGCCACTCGAGACCCAACCCCTCCGACAGTCACGGTGGCCGCGCCAGCCGCAACAACAGCGAAGTTGGAGGCCCCGGAGAACATCCCTGACCTGGCCGACTTCTATCTGGGCAAGCCCGTATATGCAGCGTCAAATCATTCCATTCCTACCTCTGCCCTAGCAATAACTACTGCTATTCTCTAACAGAACTTGCTGACTGCGCTAATAACATACAGCTGTATACCCTTAACAGATATACCTTGAGACTTGGAAAGAGATTCTCTAAGGCAATACTAGTAACTTTACTTCTCCTGATTGGACTTGCCGACTACGCTAATAACATACAGCTGTATCCTCTTAACAAATATTACCTAAGACTTGAAAGAGATTGCCTAAAGCAATAGTAATAACTTTACCTATCCTAGCAGAACTTGCCGACTACGCTAACAATATACAGCTGTGTCCCCTTAACAAATATTGCTTAAGACTTAGAAGAAAGATTATCTAGGGCAATATAGTATTCTCTACCTATCCCGACGGAACTTACCGGCTACGCCACTAATGTATAGCTGTATCCCCTTTCTAAGCTTGACTTGAGACTTGGAAGAAAGACTATCTAGGGCAATATAGTATTCTCTACCTATCCCGACGGAACTTACCGGCTACGCTACTAATGTATAGCTGTATCCCCTTCCAAGTTTGACTTAAGACTTGGAAGAAAGACTATCTAGGGCAATATAGTATTCTCTACCTATCCCAACGGAACTTACCGGCTACGCTACTAATGTATAGCTGTATCCCCTTTCCAAGTTTGACTTAAGACTCGAAAAAAGATTACCTGAGGCAGTAGCAGTCACCGGTCGACGGCATTCTCCGTAACACTACTACTGGAATTCACTGATTACTGCCAAGCCCGCGCTAAATTCCGCCTCTATAATAACTGCGACGCAGCTTCTTTCTCTCTCTTACACTTACACCAAACATGGCGGACCTTTCGCTCGAGATGTTCTGGGGCGGCGCCCCAGCACCACTCAACACACGTATGTACTCCCATCTCTGCACAAGCTGGCAAGGCGAATAGCTGACCACAATCATAGCCGACGAAGCACTCGCTCAGCTGCGAGAGAAGGAGTTCACAAAACTCCGCGCCGCCGAGAGCGACTCGGACCGAGATGTAAGTACCTTTCTTTCTGTCGCCTGCCTACCGACCACGACCGCAGACTCGGGGACTATTGCGACCACTTTCTAGGAGACACTAACAGAGATACTGCAGTTATGGGACCCGGCAACGGGTTATTACAACCCACAGAATGGCGAGACAGGCGAGGTCACCGAGGAGCGGCCCAACAAGCGGCGCGTTTTTGGTGGCCTTGCGGCTGTGGCGAAGCGCGTCTCCGCCAACTACGACTCCGACGACGCCCGCATCATCGACCTCAAGCAGCAGGGCTATCCGGATGAGCATGTGGCAAGGGTGCTCATAGACGAGGGTCGCATGCGATATGCCTCGAAGACAGTTGGCAGTCGTTGGCTGCGACTGCGCAAGATCCTCCAGAAGTACCAGGATGAGCGACTGGACGATGAATTGAGCGATTGGCACGTCGGCGAGGTAAGTTCTCGGCATCAGTCCTCACATCTACGCCAAGCTAATTCTTACCAGGACGAGATGCTCAAAAACATCAAGGAGGAAGTCGACAAGAAATTCACTGAGCTGATACAGAATCTCGAAAAGAAAAAGTGGCAAGACGTATCGATCTATCTCGCCCACAAGACCAAAACTCGCAAATACACTGCCAAGGCCTGCCGCGAGCGTTTTGACGGACTCATCGATGGATCGGCTTTGATACCAGTCGAACTCGACGACGACCAAGAAGGCCGCCGCAAGCTGCGTGACGAGCGCATCGCCGCAGCCAAAGCACGCCGCATCATAATCGAGCAAAAGGAGAAAGCTGTTCAAGCAGCTAAAGTGGCCAGAGCCGAAGAGCGAAAGCAAGAAAAGATCGACGCGATCAAACACCGACAAAAGGAAATTCTCCGCAAGGAAGACGCGCGCAAAGAGAACAGGCGTGTCAGGGAGAAGAAAGAGGGCACTCGCCAGGCGGCACGCGTTACTCACGGAAAGCTGGACAATGTCATTCGACGGCAAGAGGTCTGGGAGCAGGAGAAGCTCCGAATCGAGCTGGAAATTTACAAGGGGATCACAGGCAAAGTCCTTGTACGCAAGATTTACCTCCCCGCACGCTCCTCTGGCAAGAAACGAGGAAGCACGAACGTGGACTGGATCTCCAGCAACGAGAACAGCGACGAGGACGCCGATGACGAAGAATACATCAAGCGTGCCGATTCCGTCGCCAGCGAGAGCGGACGTCCCGTCAAGAAGCGCATCCTGCGAGCCCGACGCGCGAGTTCGAAACCCTCCTCATTCATCGAGCCTGACTCCGAGTCCGATGGCGAATTCACCGTCAAAGGCACACGCCCAACAGCTAATCGACCACAGGTCTTCACCAAGGCCACCGTCACGCGCGAGAGCCTGCTCAACCCGCGCACCATTTGCAGCAACGAGGAACTCGGACAAATCTTCGTGCGCCGCGACATTACCCCCGCACGACAAGCTGACGAGAGCCATGCAGAGGTGGTTGCACGCCTCGCCGAATTCGACGCATGGCTGCATGTCAGTGAGCTGAGGAAAGTATGCAGGTCCGAGCATGTGTCTGCGGTTGGCAGGAAGCACGAGCTCCTCGCTCGCCTCGCTGAGCAAGATGCCGAGAGCAGCTATGCTCGCACTCAGCACGGCATGTACAGCACGGACATTCATTTCATGATGACTTACAACGGTTACGAGGGAGAGAACCAAGTGTATCTGGACGAGGCAAAGCAGGCAGCACGTGAGCGTGGAGAGACGATCTTGGAGGACTCCGACGACTACAACGCGGATGGTGACACCATGATGGATTAGGTGGTGTGCAAGATCCGGTGTCAAGTGTATCTGCATGATGCAAAACGGGCAGCGAGGGGACGTGGAGAGATGATGTTGGAGGATTCCGACGACGACGACAACGGAGGATAGCGCAGCGATGAATGCGTTGGTGGTGTGAAAGACTCGGCGGGAGTATCAGACCTGCTTTTTCAAAAGTTACTACTACTGAGATGTGCTACAGAGGGCCGCAGGTGGCATTTTGCTTCATGGGCAGAGTGACAGGAAGAGAGAGACTGAGCTACTGCGGCCCCCAATAGTTGCACTTCCAACCAACTGTTTGTAGCGAGTGAATTGAATTGAACTGACCTGGAATTCGTGTACTGTATGTACTATTACATGCCTTGGATGGCAGACCATACTTCTACTTTGACATTGCGGATATCGAGCCATAGGGTACAAGGCGAAGCCAGTCTCCATCTCGTGTCCAAGCACGGAAGTGTGCGTTGTTTTGACCGTTCATTGTATGTACATGTACATGTAGACATGGCCATCACATTATGTGCAAGTGTCATGTTGTCTACGAGGCTGCCAAGTCCGCCGACTCGCCAAGTCTTGCTGTCTAACACCAGAAGAGACATGCTTCGACGTCCACGAACGCAACTCCACGTACCAAATACCTGTACTTCTCCTGTACTGGACGGTGAGCGCCGCGTCAAGATGCAAGTCCCTCGGCATCGACTTGATTGCAGGATATGTCTTTCATGGCGTGTCGCACTCGCCAACCTGTCGCCGAGATACTCACCTCTGTGCCACTGGGAGAGAGAAAGAGAGGGGTAGCCCGGCAGCACTGCTCGTTTCCCGAGGATGTGAGGCCATACAGGTAGGTGAAGAGTCAATCTGATCATTGCATCTAGTCCTCTACAGCACACGCTCTCTCTCTCTCTCTCTCTCTCGACTACATACGCGCCGAACACGAGATTGAAATAGAATGTCGAACGCACCACCTCTCCCCACTGCAAATGCTGGTCCACGACCATCGGCCTCTGGACGCGTTCCGCCCATCGCCAAGCCCTTTGTGAGTGAAAGAGCAGCGAAGTACTTGGACATAATCGAGAAATGGGTCAATGAGGAATGTATTCCCGCCGATCAAGTATATGCCACACAAATTGGGACGGGGGACGCTCGCTGGGATGGCCATCCTTCGATTCTGGATGATCTCAAGGAACAAGCCCGCAAGCTTGGACTGTGGAATATGTTTCTACCCAAGAACCATTACGCCAACCTCAGCGAGTACGACAGATATGGAGGAGCTGGTGGTTTTACCAATGTTGAATATGGCTTGATGGCTGAATTGCTGGGACGGAGTAAGATTGCTTCAGAAGCATGCAACTGTGCCGCGCCAGACACGGGCAATATGGAGGTCATTGCCAGGTATGGCACAGCGGATCAGAAGAAGACGTGGTTGGCACCTCTTCTGGCTGGCGAGATCAGGTCTGGATTTCTGATGACAGAGCCAGACAAGGCCAGTAGTGATGGCTCCAACATCAGTCTGAGTATCCGGAAGGAGGGTAGTGAGTTAATCCTGAACGGTTCCAAATGGTGGAGTTCGGGTGCTGGCGATGATCGCTGCAAAATCTACGTGGTCATGGGTCTCAGCGACCCAGACAATCAGGACCGCTACGGTCGCCAAAGCATGGTTTTGGTACCAAGTGATGCAAAGGGTCTGGTTGTTCATCGCATGTTGAGCGTGTATGGCTACGATGAGTAAGTGAAATGGCTCCTATCTACTGACCGAAATGACCATGATTGACCTCGATTGCAGCGCTCCGCATGGCCATGGTCACATCACTTTCGATAACGTCCGAGTTCCAGTCTCGAACCTGCTGCTCGGGTTTGGCAAAGGGAACGAAATCATGCAGGGCCGGCTCGGACCTGGACGCATTCACCACGCCATGAGAGCCATCGGCAGTGCTGAAGTTGCGCTGGAGTGGATGATTGCACGCCTCAATGATGATCGTAAAGTGCCTTTCGGCAAACCTCTGCGTGAGCATGGCGTCCTCTTGGAGTGGGTAGCCAAGTCTCGCCTCGAGATCGACTCTGCTCGCCTGATTGTGCTGAATGCGGCGATCAAGATTGACCAAGGCGATGCAAAGGCGGCACTGGTCGAAATTGCTCAGGCCAAGATTCTGGTACCCACCATGGCATGTACTGTCATCGATCGTGCTGTACAAGCCCATGGTGCGATGGGTGTATGCCAGGATACTCCACTGGCCAACATGTGGGCTCACATCAGAACCATCAGGATTGCAGATGGGCCTGATGAGGTACATCTGAACCAAATGGGCAGAAGGGAGAACCGAGCGAGAGCCCGAGAGTGCATTGAGAGACTACAAGCCCAGGAGAAGCGAGCGCAAGAGCTCTTCAACAAGCATGGCGTCGAGGATAAACAGCTGGGAGGACGCAAGGTGAAAGGGGTCCAAGGCATGACGAGGTCCAAATTGTAGAGTTCATATGAAGGGACTCTATGCAGATTCAATCAATGGACCCCCTGATGTTTCTGAGGTTCGTGCCCGAAGCCTGTGGCACCTCTTCACAGTTGAGACACATCGGCGTCACTCCACCAGATCACACACGCCTCTTCACGAACCTGCACGTCTTCACCGCACTGCTGGATCCAAACTCTGCGCCGCAAACCGCACATTTCACACCTCACACCGCACACCCACGACCACGACCACGGAAACCGACTGTAGCTGCATTCGCTATACGATGAAGCGCATCCTGCCTGACCGTATGTGTGAGACTTGTCGCCATATGGTTCGCATGGGTCACATCTGCAGCGTCCGCGCGGAGGCAAAGTGCAACGCGGTCCCCCAGGCAGCTCCGATGTACTCGAACCCGCCGCAGCCACCAAATGTGAAGCCCAAGAAATTCCTCAGGATCGACAAGCTTCTGCGCGAGCTGTCTGATTTGAAGGCTGTAGTGGCAGAGCTGAAGCACGAGGAGCAGAAGAGAAAGGAGAGGAAGCAGAAGAAGAAGCAGCAGAGAAAGCAGAAGAAGAAGGACCAGAAGGAGAAGCAGGAGAAGCAGGAGAAGCAGGAGAAGCAGGAGAAGCAGGAGAAGCAGGAGAAGCAGGAGGACGAGGACGAGGAGGGTTTCCTGGGTCATGTCACCCAGCGCATGCGATTCCGCCCATCAGCACGTCCTCCACCGAGGCCACGAGCATCAGCCTCGCCACTGGTGAGAAGTCGACCACCGTTCCGAGTGGAGCAGCGGTTGTTCGACATGTTGTCGCAGGAAGAACCTCGTTCCAAGCAGGATGCCATGTTCGGAATGGCAAGGGACTAACTACATGTACTGAGGAGACGTGCCTCCATACGAGGAGTAGACTGTGCCACTGGGTAGGCTGAAGACGATGCCTAGCTCACACAGAAATGGCACTGGACCTACTCGGTGAGGTGCCCGGTTGAAGGAGGAGTATGTACCTAGCTGTTACCAGAGTGGCACTGTCCATACACAAGGTACCTTACATGTACTCACACAAGGGTGGGAGTATGAAAGCGTAGAAATTTGTGTGGGGCCGGTCGATTAAGGTATCGTGCCGGTGCACCTCATCAAACAATTCTTTCACATTTTGCACCTTTCTTTCTTTCTTGCTCTCAATGAATTTTTGCCCATTTCTCCAGCGACCAACATTTGTGCCTGTCGGTCGCATCGTCCACTTGAATCCCGAAACCGCCTGATTTCCCAAAAAGGTAAGTAAGGTAGGTACCCACCTACAGTGTACCAGGTAGGTACTCCATGCTCCATGCCCGAGACAAGAAAAAAAAAAACACGCCATCTCACAAACTGCAGATTGCAAATCGAGCCTCCGTTGGCCGATTCATTCCCTTTGCACATTTGTTTTCAAGAGAGAGTGGAAAGAGAGAAAGAGAGATAGAGAGATAGAGAAACACCAAGACTTGAGAAAATGGGCATCCCACGCTTCGGTCTTCGCATACGAAATCATGCGAGAAAGACAACACTTGGTGTCGCAAACAGCAGCACGACGACGACGAAGACGAGGGAATCGCCTAGCAGCAGCAGCAGCAGCAGCAGCAGTCACCTCGTGCATGATGATGATGATGATGGTCCAGGAGTTGCAATTATTGATGGACCGGGTCTGGCGCATCATATTTACCATGGACTGTGTGAAAATTCCTCCTCGTCCTCCTCGTCGACATCTACCGTTATTACTTATGGAGATTGTGTGCATGCGACGATCGAGTGGTTAGATCAGCTTCAGGGTTATGGGTTTCGGATGTATGTACCTTACCTGCTGCAAGAAAAAAAATGAAGACGGAAGAATGTATGGATGTATGGATACCTACCTGTATATATCTGACACCCAGTTTTCTAGAGACTCCATCCTCTTCGACGGCGCACTCCCCGCATCCAAAAAAGACGTCCGAATCGATCGACTGCAGAGTTATATTGCACGACTAAAGGCATTCAAGAAAACATCTCCGTCGGGCTTACCTTCTTCTTCTTCTTCTTCTTATTCGATGATGACGACGACGATGACTGCAGGCGGATCTGCGAGAAAGAGTTTACCGCCACCTCCGTTTTTGGTCTTTGCGGTGGTAGAGGAGCTGGTGCGGTCCAAATACGCAAATGTCACATTTGTCGTTCCGGGAGAGGCAGATCCATTTTGCGTTGTTGCCGCAGCGGAAGCAGCAGCAGCAGCAGCAGCACAAGCCATGATTTCTGGCGTACAGGAAGCAGCGTCGCCCATTACGATATTTTCCGATGATTCAGATCTCATCGTCTTTGAAGCTGGCGCACAAACGAGAATTGTCCCATTTCGTGATCTCACAGTCACGGAAATGGGAGAGACGACGACGGTTCTTCAGGGATACGAGTATCGTCCCGCAGAAATTCTCAGGCGAGAAAAGTGTCATCTGTCGAGTTTGATCAAGCCTGCGTTTTTCATGTCTCTCGACCTTTTCTGCAATTTGGGACAAGCTTTGCAACTCACTGCAGCAGCTGCAGCAGCTGCAGCAGATTCTCCTGGTGGTGGTCTTCTGGATGATCGCGAAGATTATCAGGCTTTTGCGCAGCAGTTCCATACTAGCAAGGAAGTCCAAGAGCTCGCAGAGATTCGCAGCAACGACATTTTGAAGAATTCTCTGGCGTCTCGAGATTCGAGAGTATCTGAACTGGTGCATCAAGTGCAGTTGCAAGCTCGCGGCGAGATGACGGGTCCGATGAGAGTTTACCTTCCATTCATTTCTGATGATCCTGCGAGGTCGACGGCGTGGAATGTGGGTAGGGAGACTCGTGTGTTGGCTTATTCGATTGTACTAGTACTACTACAACCACATGTACAACAACAACAGCATGACTTCTTCAACATACAGGAATATCGGCGCACGGGCGCTCGGATCTCGGCCGTGCTGCTCGAACTCATGAACAGCAGCGGCAGCGACAGCGACACGGAAGGCATCATTTCGACATCGGCTCGTCTCGCATCCTGTTTGCAAAATGGACTGGATACGGCGAAGGGTATCAATCTGCAGCAAGAAGCAGATGCGTGGCGATTTGTTGTGATGGAGCATGTTCTCACATATCTTCACTACGAAGGTCTCACGTTGCCGAGTATCGAGGATGCGGTGCAGGTCGTACTCCAAGGTATAGGTAGTAGTAAAGAAGAGGGCAAGGAACGCAAATGGCAGATGGTCCACCTGGATGCTCAATACCAGGCTGCATACTATTCGTTTCGCATGCTTCAACAGCTGCTGATGGTTACTGCTGATACGGCTGTCAATCATGATGATGCGGATGATGGGGATGATGATTTCACGAATCTACGGGGCATTTTACAAAGTCTGCCACGAATCTCCACATTCTTCAGCAGCAATGTAGCAGCTGGTGGTGGCGTCGATGATCAGAGGGAGAGAGAGGAGAGAGAGGAGAGAGAGGAGGAGGAGGAGTCGCAGATGAAGAAGTGGCGGAAAGGTATAGAGGCCATGTTTGTATCCATGTCCATCCTTGGCGACGAGGGCCAAGACGAGCTTGAGAACAACCAGAGGCAGACTCGGACTCGGTCTCGGAAGAAGATGAAAAGGAGGCATCAGCATGAGCATGGACAGGTAAAGCAGGAGCGATCGGTGGAAGATGCCAAGCTCGCCACGAATCCTTATGCAATGCTTGCCGAGTGATGATGATGATGATGATGATGATACCTAAGCAATAGGAGGTTAGGCACCTCCTACGTGGGTGTCTGGAAAAAAGGTTCTCTGGCAGTCAGCCGTCAGCGTGTAATCAGAGCCAAGACTGTGAAGAGGGGAGCTGAGCTGCACAGGGAGGAGACCGAGAGAGGAGCTCGGGCTCGCTTGTTTCCAGTCTCAGCACAGTCGGGCCACGGGCGGGAGAGAGAAGCCGACGGATAGCGGGACGATGGTTGCGCGGGAGAGATGGCACGTGATGTACTACCACTGCGTCAACGCGTGATGCCCTGCCCGGCCTAAGAGGTGAGAGGTACAGAGGTACCTGTGTTGGCACTTAACAACCATGATGATGCCTGAGGCTTACTCACGCGTGGTGGGAATGCATTACTAGGTACCTGTAGGCTGTAGCTGGAGGTACTGTATTTCCCTCCGTCAATGCGGAATCCATACGTGTTTATGAAATGGCGAACAACAGACAGACTATATAGGTACATGTATGTACTGGCGAGATGCATTGTAAAGGAGAGAGGAGAGAGGAGAGGAGGAGGATGAGGTGATGAGGATGAGGATGAGATGAGATGAGGAGAGAAAGGTGGGAGTGGAGGAGGAGAGGAGGGAGAGAGGAGAGAGAGAGGGAGGAGAGGAGACAGAGGAGAACAAGGAAAAAGGGAAAGCGGTCGAGGGAAGTGGAAGCTCTCCCGTCGGGGTCAGGCTCAGGCTCAGGCGCAGGCGCAGGCGTAGGCTCAGCGCAGTTCGTGGGAGAGTGGGCGGGCACTGGGCAGGCTGTAATTACCTTACCTCTACTAGTCCCCTCAAGGCGACACGAGCCCCGTGATGAAATGTACGCGCGGGACCCAGCCGCTGTGAGACCAGTCAGGAGCAGTACTGCGACCTCGCCCACTTCTCTGCTCTTTCGCTTCCTCTCTTTCGCTCTTACAGTACCTCTCAGCACACCCGTCGCCTGCCATACAAAACACCGTCAACGTGAGTATCGCCCATTGCGCCCACACCAGCGACGGCAATGCCATCTTCAACAACATCCTCTCCCACTTTCTACGCGTCCTGCCCCCTACTGCGCCTCCATCGCCCCAGAATGCGACTTCATCGCACGCTTCTGCGCATTGTTATGGACTGCACCGTCGCGTCCAATACGCCTACCACCACCACCATTTATCTCTCTCACCCGCTAATCAGGCGCGTCTACAGCGACAACACCACCACTTCGACCAGTCTCGCATCGAAAAACCGTCGAGGTAAGTTAGCCCCAGCACATTCGCTTCATTTCTGAGCCCTCTGCGCGTGTTTGGCTCGCTGAGTTGTTGCGCCCGGGCGGGCAGCTTCCCACTTTGCTGCGCGTGCCTCACAACAACAACAAGCACCACCACCAACCACACCACCACAATAACAACAACAAAGCTCCCGCAACACTACTTGCGCAATCACACACACACACACACACACACACACACACACACACACACACACACACACATCCTCTTTCTCTCCCTCACCCTCTTTCTCTTCTCCATCCCTCCCTCTCGCTCTCTCTCTTCTCATCGCCACCAAAACCTCCATCAGGCATCTGACATCCTTCAAGCAAAAAACACCACATCACACCGCAGTCATGCCTAAGGAAAAGACCACCACCCGCGGCTCCAAGAAGGCCGCCGGCAAGGCTGATGGCGGCAAGAGAAAGAAGGGTAAGTTGTGTGCATCACTGCCCTTCCATTGACGCGACCAATTTACCTGTACCTATGCTGACGGACTGCGTGCCCACAGATCCTAACATGCCCAAGCGAGGTCTGTCTGCCTACATGTTCTTTGCCAACGACACGCGTGACAAGGTCCGCGAAGACAACCCGGGCATCAAGTTCGGTACGTTCATTTTCTGTCATGTACAGTCGTCGTCATCATCCAGGCCAAAACTGACGTGGTGTACAGGCGAGGTCGGCAAGCTCCTCGGTGAGAGGTGGAAGGCCTTGAACGAGAAGCAGAAGGCTCCCTATGAGGCCAAGGCTGCCGCTGACAAGAAGCGCTACGAGGAGGAGAAGGCAGCCTACACTGCTGTAAGTACCAATTGTCGTGCCCGATGCTGTTGCTGTCACTGACTTGGTTTGCTAGGCACCCGAGGAAGAAGACGAGGACGAGGACTAGAGTAATCGGTCTCGACTTCGGAATCGTCGCAACATTAGCGCACGAAAGTCTGACTGCTGCACTGCATCAGTGCCATCAGTATGCGTGGGTGCGCTATCTGGGCGTGTCAAATGGAAGACAGTAGTGTGTGGGGGGCGATTGTGCTTGCTCCACGGACAGGGAAGGGAATGTGATACCAAGAGAATCGGCGAGAATTCAATGAGCCAGCTTCTCAGCAGACACGAAGGCTTATGTACTAGTAGTATACGGCGGGGCGTACGTGATGACAGAGGACGAGCAGTTTCATTTGTGCTATCAGTGACCACCTACCAGTGACTGTTTCTTTTTGTTTCTTTTTTTCTTTTTTTTCATTTTTGCCAATGCCAATGTTTTTGGTGGTTGGGTGGCGTGATATCTCGGCTCGGGCACGGGAAGAAGAATTGAAGATGACGGAAGTCAGTCGCCATTTCTCCATTGCCGGGTGGTGGTATGTACCTCCTAGCCGACAGCCCGAGAACCTTTCTTTCTCTCTCTCTCTCTTCTAACGATTGGCAGCACCCGACTTGTCTTCTTTGCTTCTTTCGCTTCTTAGGAGGTATGATGTGAATAAAACTAGGTAATCATCAATGTCGAGTCCTACATGTACCGAGTATTATTCTACAATAATCAAAAAAAGGTACATGTACCTCAAGGCGGCTGCTGATGCTGTTGCTATTGCTGTTGCTGCACCTGCTAGCAGCTCAGCTACATGCACGCGGGACGGTACATTATGTACATATATGTAGTGTGTCATCATACCTTACCTCATCCATCCATCCATACATGTAGGTAGGTACTAGGTAAACATTTGTGAAATTACCCCGAAGGGCCCGAACTTGGAAGAGAAGAAGAAAAAGAAAATAACAATAACAATAATAACAAGCTTTTTTTTCTTTTGCTTGGAGAGGGGAGGGGAGGGATGTGCGTGTACCTATGTGTATGTGACGGAAATAGAAACAAGGTACTTAGGTACTGTAGCTACTAGCTAGGTGATGGTTGCAGGTAGGTAGGTACATGTACACATGTATACACGGCACGAGAGAAATCTCACAGGTACAGCCGTACAGGTACTGACCGCTTTATACCTTACCTTACCTTGCCTTGCCGTGCCTTGCCTTGACTACTAGGGTAGGGTAGGTAGGGTAGAGTAGGTACCTACATAAGGGTAGGTTAGTATAGGTAGGTAGGTCTTGTGATGTCGGTAGATCTGTAGTAGAGGGCAATGAAAGGTATATTGGTAGTAGAGGTATAGGTATAGGTGTATAGAGAGAGAGAGAGAGAGAGAGAGAGAGAGAGAGAGAGAGGTGTTCAAACTACCTCCTACCTATATACCTAGGTACTAGGGAGATATATAGGTACTATTTATATTTTCGTGAGCGATCATTAGCGGTAGCGGCTATTTTCAAGTAGGCAGTTGTTCTAGAAAAATGTATACTCTCGGATGGATACCCATTGTAGGTAAGGGTAGCAAAGTAGTACTACGTTAGGAGGTATACGGAGGTAGTGTATACTTGGAGGTTTGGCGGGACATTTTCTCAAACTTTCATCATCACATGGACCCGTTTTTAGTCGAGACTTTTGGTCTAGAGTTAGACAACAACCTTCATTCTTTTTCCAGTCTTTGTCTGTTGGAGCTCTTCGTCGCCGCGCTTCAATGAGTACATTCTTCTTCTTCTTCTTCTTTTTCTCTCTTCTGGATCGGGAAGGATAGGTACACACACACACACATATACACACACAGTCGCTACGTGGAGGAGGAACGGGATACGATTCTACGACAACTGGTACAACGGCAACCACTCTCTCGCGCGCGCTGAGCCGCCCGAGTGGAAAGCTCTCGAGAGCTCCTCTTCCTGCCGCCATGGCGAGCCCAATGATGACGAGAAAGAGAGATGCTACACAGGAGTTTCTCAACAGTCTGTCAGATCCGTTCAGTACAGCAGTGCGTGTTCCACCAGGGGAAACTTGATGAGAGATGACCGCAAAGCGAAGCTGACCATGCTGTATTCTCTCTCTCTATAGATTCAAGGCGAAGCGGCCTTGGCCTCTCTCGTTACATCCGTCGTCCTGGCTGCCATCTTGGCCCTCGTCTTCTGCTTCCTGCGACCCTACAACAGTGTCGTCTACGCCACACGAGCGAAATACGCCGATTCGAAACATGCGCCGCCTCCGATCAACAAAGGCCTGTTTGGCTGGATCAGGCCACTGATTCAGACGAAAGAGCCAGACTTGGTGCGCACCGTCGGTTTAGATGCCGCTGTCTTTATGCGAGTATGCCGCATGCTGAGGGACATCTTCACCATTCTGGCCGTGCTGGGCTGTGGCATCGTCATTCCGATCAACCTGTGGGGAGCTGCGACGGCATGTGGTGGTGCACCCACATGCTACAATGACAACGTGAAGTGGTTCAACAAGATGCAGCCACAGTACATGTATGCGAGCGAAAAGTTCTGGGCATATCCGGTGGTGGCCTGGCTCTTCGATCTGGTCATTGTCTTTTTCTTGTGGAGGAATTACAGGGCCATCACGACGATGCGCAGGCAATACTTTGAGAGCGAGGATTATCAGCGGAGCTTACACGCCAGGACTCTGCTGCTCACGGATATCCCGACAGCCATGCGATCAGACGAGGGCATCGCGAGGATCACCGACCAGGTGAAGGCCACGCCAGATATGCCCAAAACATCCATCGCTCGCAACGTCAAGGACTTACCAGACTTGGTAGAAGAGCACGAGAAATGCGTTCGCGAGCTCGAAGAACATTTGGCCAAGTATTTGAAGAATCCAGACCGGCTGCCTCCAACCAGACCCCGGTGTAAACCACACAAGGAGGATAAATCGTACGGGACATATGCGAGAGGGACGAAAGTGGATGCGATCGAATACTTGACCGGACGGATCAAGGAGCTGGAAATGGAGATTAGAGAAGTGCGACAGAGTGTGGACAAGCGCAATCCCATGTCATATGGCTTCGCATCGTACCAGCAAATCACTTCTGCACACTGTGTGGCATATGCAGCGCGGAACAAGAGGTCTCAAGGATCTTTGATTCAACTGGCGCCGAAACCGAACGCAATCGTCTGGAAGAATTTGAAGATGTCCCATGGTCAAAGGAAGCGACGCGACTTTGTCAACGGCTTGTGGATTGTGCTCCTCACATTGGCGTGGGTCGCACCCAACATCATGATTGCAGTCTTCTTGGCCAACCTGTCGAATCTCGGCAAGGTATGGCCGGCGTTTCAAAGGAATTACCTTGCCCATCGTACCTGGTGGGCCATCGTCCAAGGTGTGGCCGCCCCTGCGCTGACGACAGCCTTCTACTTCTATCTGCCTGCCATCTTCCGCAAACTCTGCATCAAGGCTGGAGACTTCACCAAAAGCAGCCGAGAACGACATGTCTTCCGCAATTTGTACAGCTTCTTCATGTTCAATAATCTGATCGTGTTCTCGCTGTTTGCTTCCGTCTGGTCCTGGGTCGCAAGTCTTATCGGTGGAGCTTCCTTTGCAGACAGTCAGCCGTTCCACCAGATCGTCGTGGGATTGTGCAACGTGTCCACTTACTGGATCTCATGGATGCTGCAACGTAATCTCGGTGCTGCGGTCGACCTCAGTCAGTTATGGACGCTGGTCTGGGGATCATACTCGAGACGCTTCCTGTCACCAACGCCTCGGAGAACGATCGAGCTGTCCGCGCCTCAGTCATTTGATTACGCGGGCTACTATAACTATTTCCTGTTCTACACCAGCGTGGCTCTCACTTTCGCCACGATCCAGCCGCTCGTACTCGCAGTGACCGCATTGTACTTCTGGATGGACTCCTACATGAAGAAGTACCTGATCCTGTATGTGTTTATTACCAAATACGAATCGGGAGGCATGTTCTGGCGCTCCGTCTTCAATCGATTGCTCTTCGCGACCTTCTTTGGCAACCTCATCATTGCACTGATCCTTGCGGCGCAAGGCTTCCTCGACGTTCGATGGCCGATGCTGGCAGCATTGGTCCCCCTACCGCTGTTGTTGATCGGCTTCAAAGTCTATTGCATGAGGACTTTTGACGATGACATTTACTACTACCAGACTGGCAAGGGCCTACAATCGAATGAAGCGTCGGCGATGATCGACGGCAAGAAGCGCAAGGGTGATCGAGTGGGTGTTCGGTTCGGACATCCCGTGCTGTACAAGCCACTCATCACTCCGATGGTCTCATCGAAGAGTCAGCATTTGTTAAAACAGATATACACCGGACGTACGTCCGTCGACGAGAGTGCGACCATGGGCGGGTACAGCGATGTGTACATGGAGAACATGAATGCTCGTGCCCCAGGCAAGAAGGCACAAGACAGGAACAGTCTTGGGTGGGAGGTGGTGGACGAACACAACATGGACTTTGAGAACTTCAAGAACCGTCCAGAGTTCCGAGATGAGGCCGGTGGAGATGGCGAGCTGTATGGTCGTGCAGGTGACGTGATTCGGCCGGGTACGCCAAGCTCGATCGCCACTGGTCTGACGAGGGCCGGCACCTGGGATTCCGAGTACGGCCATTCACGAGAAGCCTCTGGTAACTCTGAGTGGCATGATCGAAGCGGCAGTGTCTCGCGAGAGACATCACGAACCCGGGTGGCGGATGCGGGCTATACCATGCCTGCGGGCTACCATCAAGCACCATTGAACCTGCGCGGTGAGTCGCCCATGGGACGATCAATTGGTCAACTATCTCGGCAGCAAAGCAGGGAGAATCTGGTCCAGCACTCGGCGCAGATGGGCCACAGCACACCTGGCGATGTGGGTGGTGGGTATGGCCCTGTACGATATGGCAATGTTCCTGGGGATACGCCAGGCGATGATCCTTATGAACAAGATACGAGTTATGACTATTTCCGACGCGGGAGGACAGGCAACCGATAGACGGAGGGGAGTGCAAACATGGAGAAAGGACTGTACGAATGCATGTGAGAAGGGGCGGGCGTTTTCAGGGATCGAATCGCCTTTGCAGGGGTGTAGTAATCATAGCGATGGTTTGGGCATGGGCATGGGCATTTGCGTGCATTATTGTGGGGTATCAGGAGATAGACAGCATTGCTGCAGCTGCAGCAGCATCATCATCATCATCATCATCAGAACGGATCGAAAGAACATGAAGGTTCGAGTAAAGCCGCCGCCGCAAGGTATTGACCACATTGCTTCACACGTGGGTTCATCAGAAGTTGAATGAAGCACACCTACTTTACCCGCCTCCACCTACCCCCTTTTTATACTTTCATCAAATCAGGTCGGTCTTTTGCAGTGTGAAAAGAGGTATGTATATACGCGCAGCCAAAAACGAAAAATGGAAAATGGAACTACCAAGTATGTAGGTACGGTAGGTAATGTAGGTCATTCAATTTCCATATTGTACACACGGCGGTTTTTTCTTTTTCTTTTTTTCCTTTTTCAATTTTTTCCCTCTACTCTACAGAAAAATTCCGTAATGTACATGTACCTCAGTTAGGTACCTATTCGATCAATACCAACTTTGGCGCTGTATATATGTGCATACCTAGGTCGGGTAGGTACTCAACCGTCTCTCGTCTTTTTCAGATTCAAACAAAATCATCCATCCACACATATATTTGGTTTCTTGTATCTACATTTGACATTTTACATTTTTTCCATTTGCATCTTTTGTTTTTTTCATTTTTCATTAACCCATACAAATTCCCAAAAATGGAAACTTAGAAAATCAATCCCCCAGCTGCCATCATCGCTGCAACGACCATGACAACGCCACAGAGACCTCCAGTCTGCACTTTTTGTCCCGCACCGAGATAAGGCGTAATACTCGACGTGGGAGTTGCTGCAGGCACATATGTCGTGCCGATACTGCTGCCCCCGACGGGACTGCCGTTGCTGGGAGTGGCGTATGGTGCAGGTGCAGGAGGAGTCACGTTTGCTGCTCCAGCAGCAGTAGAAGAAGAAGAAGAAGATGCAGAAGCTTCGACAGGAGAAACGTCCGTAGCGGAAGCTGGGACTTGGTATCCCAGACCAGGAACATTATGCGTGCTGCCGCCGCTTTCGGTGACAGTATATGTCGTCATGTGGACTCGAGGGACGGTGAGGGTTGTGATATATGTTGTGGTGGAGCTGCTGGAGGGGATGGGAGAGCCTGCGTTTGTGCCGGTGGAGTAGGTTGCGGGAACCATCCAGGTGGACGAGAAGGTGATCGTTGTGTAGGGGATTGAAGGGGGGGAGGTGATTCCTGCCGAGGGAGCGGGAGTGGCGGAGGAGGGATATTGCGCTGGTGGGGTGGAACCGATGGCGTCGGCGAGGGATGATGATGAGGGGTACTGGACTGGGTGTGGTCCAGCGCCGGTGGGGACGGCGGATGAGGAATATTGGCTTGGTGTTGATCCGATGGCGTCGGCGAGAGATGAAGAGGGGTATGGGACTGGGTGTGGTCCAGCGCCGGTAGGGACGGCGGACGAGGAATATGGCATTGGCTGTGGTCCGGTGCCAGTAGGGGCAGATGATGACGAATACTGTACTGGGTGTGGTCCAGCGCCGGTAGGGACAGCGGACGAGGAATATTGCATTGGTGTCGATCCAATGGCGTCGGCGAGGGATGAAGACGAGGGGTACTGAACTGGGTGTGGTCCAGCGCCGGTGGGGACGGCGGATGAGGAATAAGGCATTGGTATCGATCCGATGGCGTCGGCGAGAGATGAGGAGGGGTACTGAACTGGGTGTGGTCCAGTGCCGGTAGGAATAGCGGACGATGAATACTGCGCTGGCTGTGATGCACTGCCAGTGGGGACAGCGGGCGAGGAAGACTGCGCTGAAGTCGATCCAACGGCGTCGACAATAGATGACGAGGAAGACTGCACTGGCTTTGAGTGAGTGCCAGTGGAGATAGCCGACGAGGAATACTGCACTGGCTGTGAGTGAGTGCCAGAAGGAACGGCCGACGACGAAGGCTGCACATGTGCTGAGGTAGCAGGGCAGTTTGCGACATCGGCACCACAGCTGGTGATGGTGGCAACAATGGTGCTTGTGACAGTCTTGCCCGTAGATGCCGATGGCGATCCAGAAACAGGTGAATTCGGCGTTGAGCTTGCAGGGGTGTAGCCAGCAGCTGGCGTAATGCTCGATGGACAACCCGTGACGATGGCTGGGTTGTGAGGAATGTACTCGGCGCAGAGACCCATGAAATAGCCAGCACCGGAGTTGGTAGTATCTTTGTCGTTGGACCATGCGCTGACACAGCTGTAGACTTTGCTCACAAAGTCGCCGCTCTTGCAGAAGCACTCGTAGTCGGTGTTATCTTTACACGTGGTCAAGTGAAGCCAGCTGTTGATGCATTTAGGAAGTACATCCGGCGAATTAGGCTGTGGCGAATTAGGCGTCGTCACTGGGACACTGCTCGTCGGGGTCAAACTGGAGCCGGGACTCGAGTGATTTGAAGCTGAAGCTGTGACTGGCGAATTTTCGACACTGCTGGTCGGTGAATATACAGGGGCGCTTGCGGAAATGGAGCTAGAGCTAGCGTACGAAGGAGCGCTCGCCGACGCAGACGAGTACGTCGGAGATAATGCCTCGGAGCTGGCTGTACCATAGGCCGGAGTCGAAATGCTGGCGGCCGAGGACACAGAGGTGCTAAGGCTGTATGGTGTCGCCTGGGTAGAGCTTTCGAGAGGTGCCGAGGTCGCGGAGTAGCTTGGAGGTGCAGATGCCGTCTCGCAATCGAACGCGATGCTGTGAACGCCAATGTTGCAGCCCTTGCCTATGAAGCTACCCACAGGCTTGAAGGTGACCTTCTTGGCGCCACCGCATTGTGTGTTCTGGATGGTAGAGCCAGTGGAAGCACACGTATGCACTTCTTTGCACACCGAATCATCCGGCATCGTGTAGTGGCACTCGATATCCATGTCCTCGTCTTGATCTGAAGAGATTTGATAGGTCTTGATGGACATGGTATCATCTCCGTTACAGTCCACCGCAGGCTCGTCGTCTAGGTTCGAAGTAATGCATTTGCTTTGGAAGGTACGCTTCGTCAGGAGATCACGTTTGCCAAAGGAGTTCGAGCAGGACCACCCGGAAAATCTGTTGCTACCATAGCTGTCGAATGATCCCGGGGACAGGCCCGACCAGTCATATCCGTTCGTCTGATTTGTGGAGCACTTGTTGTCGGTATTCGCAGGCGTCGAGAAGGAGAAAGGGCTGCCCCAGCCGCCGAAGCCAAAGTTGCCACCAGTGGCAGAGGCTTGATTAATCGCAACGCTGGCTACGACGAGCGCAGCAGAAGTGAAGTGCATGATGCAATGCAGAGAGTAGCGAGAGATTTGTGATATGAACAATGCTTGAATACAGTGCTTGTGAAGGACTGCTAGGCTGGCGTAACGAGTGAGCCAGAGAGGGGAAAAGAAAAAGAGACAACAAGAAACAGCGTAGACAACTGAAGAGGCGTTGCAACAGCTGGGACTTGAGTGTTTGTTATACCATGATACCGTTCCCTGTGCACAACACAACTCGGGGCACGCGCATACCACTACTCAGGCAAGCGGCAAGGTGAACATCTATTGGCCGGCAGTGCTGTCACTCGACATGCTCTCACCACCAGTGTTTGACGCCCGCATTGCTGCAGCCGCAATGATAGTGCTTCAGTCTCATGCTCGCACGAGCGGTTGCAGAGTCGCTAGCCGATTTTCGAAGATGGAGAAGTGTCCTGTATGCTGTGTCCTGTGTGGCGCTGGGCATATATCCAGATCGAGTATGCTCCTCTCTAGGCGCTACTGCAGGTACCAATGACCGATATGTGCAGTCCAGCACCTCCTGTTTCAATCATCAAACAAGGGCAAATCGCCCTAGTCTACAGCGCATAATGGGACATGCTCACCATCGTTTTTCATTTGGAGTCCGCCAGTCTGGTATGTTCATGGTATGCGTGCTCACATGGACGCTGCGTCTCGCTGTTCATCTATCCTCAAATTGGCCGGCGAGCACGAGTGGTAACGAATAATGTTGACTGGCGCCAACGCGAGTCGAGAGAGGTCTGAATGCATTCATTATGCATGGTCTTGATCTATCAAGCTTTTGCTGTTGTGTCAGGTGTAGTACCGTGTAGACTGTAGGTGTAGGAGGTAGAAGCGCTTCACAGGTCGTCGTCTGGGTGGAAGTGAAGTATTTTTAGCAACACCCCACCCCATCAGGTATGATTGGTTGCGGTTGCGGGATGAGACCTGGAGCGCTTCAGTCGCGTCACTCACGTGTGAGAAAACAACGTCTCTTCCAATCAACACTTGAAGCATTGAATTTCCAACCGAGGAGGTATTTACACGGAATCTCTCCCATCGCTAACGTTCTTTGGACTTTACCTGCTTTTCCAACGCACCTCTAATGCCACCGAAGCCTGCGCATGGCCCAGCTAAAAACGCGTGCTTGCACAATATGTTTAAACCCCCAACCAAGGCTCTGCGAACCATGACCATCGACTCATACCTGACCTTAACAACTCCATTCCACTCCACAGTCGTGCAGGATCATCCGTGCACAACCCCAAGAACTGTTCTGTCGACCGGTGTCCACTACACGGGACAGCAAGATACCTAATCATGTAGCGTAAGATATCAGCCGAGTCAACGTGGTGTCGTGAGAGAAATGGGGACTTACCTTCACGAGGCAAACTGGGAGTGTCGTGTCACAGCTGTACCTTGTTACCATTCTGCTCTGGGCGACCACGCCCTCAATGCCCTCGGGGCAAGTCGCTTCTTCTTTAGGACATCCGCCAGACTTGCAGTCGAGCCTGACCTCGTGATCGCTGCAGGCCGCATGAGCCGTACTTGTGAGGGCGAGGAGAATGGCGAGAAGGGAGGATGCAAACATTTTGGGAGTGTAACTTGGAGTTTCTGAGATATTCGATGAATGGTACCTTGGGGCTTACGAGGGACTCTTTTATAGGAGTGGTCGTTGCCCAGAACCAGCAGGGTGTACTGAACTTGTGAGAACATATGTTCGCACATTCCCAGCCAGGTCTCGTATCATCAGACTTTCGACTCTACTTCCAGATAGAAGGCGGGTTTTCCCCGGACTTCATCTGGCATAGTGGCACCATAGCACAATGTTGGTTTCATGCCAATGCTTCGACCGCAAAGTTCCTACTGGAACCGACTCGCCGAGGATGGGGCTCTTAGTGGTAGTGACTGCTTGGCATTCTACACGCCGTTCTACTCGCCTACTGTAGCGTTGAGCCCCCTCTTGGCGTTGCTTCGTGGTGAATGAGCGATAAGGACGCACAGTAGAGCGAGCGAGATGGCGTGTGTACTTGATTCCGTGGAGTCTCTATATCATTATGAGTCTGTTAGTAGAGATTGATCAACGATGACATATCTGGATTAGCGTGCCCTCTCCCTCATTACGGCTTGCATCTGGTGAGGTGGATTACAGCCTCTATGGCATTAGATGGAGAGCCCACAGCGAGAACAAACTCCTATATGTTCGAAAAGAGCCAAGTCTGTTTGTCCCCTTCGAGAAAGTGGTCTTGGTTGATGCATCTGGGTGTCTATACAGAAGGCAGGTATCTTGAGCTCGAATCCCGAAGCAAGTTTGTTTTTGATGCTCATCTGGCACACCGAGCTCAGGATTTTGGCTACCTCGTCAGATAATACCTAGGTACAGGTAGGTAAGTAAGTACAGGCAGGCTAGGCTGCGTGTCCGTATTACCAGATCCTAACTCCCTAGATGGTGCACAGCAGCACATCGTTCGCATCATTTCCATTGAGCTGGAGCATGCGGATTGCCATGATGTACCAGGTATCAAATGCTTTCACTCGTGGCAAGATGCCAGACTACTTAGAGAGTCTCTTGTATAATTGCTAATCGGATCGAGCATCAATATAGACAGCGAGGCATTGTGAGCTTTCCGAGGAGAGGACGGATGGCGCAGGACACGCTGCATTCCGCTGCAGACATCCGAAAGTAATTCGTGTTCATGACATATGTTAAAGGAAGACGGAGATATCGGGATACATGATTTATGCAGAAGTTAGTATGCTCTGGTGCGGCTATACCCAGTGGCTGACGAGGATCGGGGATGCGAAGAGGAAGCTTTCCATCATGATTCCATCGTCATGCCCAGCCCAGACCGCCGGAACTGATCTTGTGATCAATCCATCTGGACCTCACTCGCTCGTCCAAGACACACCCAGTCCCGTCGCAGTTCCGCAGCGCAGACTGCTGACGACCACCAGCAGTCATTTCATACATATACGCCTGCTCGCTTCGAGAACTAGTGCTGCGAGATGGCTCGGCCGGAGACTAGCAGCGTCAAAACGGCCTTCTCATGATACCTACCTTAGCATCCATCTACTCACTACCTAGTCCCCTCTGATAGCCAGGGTACTGTACAATTCCGCGAGGATGTTGCTTGTCCATCAGGCCGGCAGCGTCAAGATTGGCGAGGTCGTCCGATATACCCTCACTTACACGCCCAGCAACGATCGCATACTGCCCACGCCGAAGCATCTCCATCTGAGGGTCAAGAACACCTCCGCTATTCCCCTGCGCGCTGCGTGGGTACATGGTCCATATGCTTTGCATGTTTCCGCCTATCCTGCAACCTTCAATCCTCACCACAAGGTCGAAAATCCCGATAGGGATGGAGCGCCCGAGTATGAGCCCATGGTGAAAGCAGGAGGAAGTTGGTCGACGAAGCTACTGGTGCCGGATGATATACGCGAGACTGGCGCCGATTTGGGAAAGAGGCGGAGGAGCTATCAGCAAGAGGCGGAAAGTGGTGATAAGGAAAAGGGCAAAGTAACATGGATTGTCGAGATTGCTTCGCAGATTCTATTCTCCAACTCTGCTGCCGTTGGCTTCGAGGTTCTCATAGGGAGGGACGAGCGGAGTCTGGAATTGGGGTTTGCTGCAGTGGCAGCAGCAGGTCACGGAGCGCCGGCTAACGTCAAGGCGTTACAAGGCGAGAAAGAAAGAAAGGAAGCACGAAGACGTGGTCATGTGCAGAATGAAGGTGTGTACTCGAAGGCTGTACGGCTAGTGGTGGAAGATACAGAAACTCTGTGGGATAAGCCACCACTGCCTTCATGGGACAACGAAGATGACAAGGAGCAAAAGCGCCGAAAGTCATTAAACATGAGACGCAAAAGTGAGGATATGAATGCGAAGGTCGAGAAGCCAAAGGAGGAAAAGCGGAAGAAGAGACGAAACGTGCATCTGGTCATTGTCACACATGGTCTGCATAGTAACTTGGGCGCAGACATGCTGTTCTTGAAGGAGAGTATCGATTCGACAGTAGCACAAGCAAGAGCAGACGCGAAGAAGCGCAAAGAGCAGTATCGGGCATCGCAGGGCAAGGAGACCGACACTTCAGGAGCAGATCATGTCAAATCGCAACAGGACGGAGAAGAGACAGCCCCGGCAAATCTTACAGGAGGTCAGGACGATCTCAATAACGCACCGGAAGAAGACGACGACGAGGAAGAGACGATAGTGAGAGGCTTCCACGGGAATGCAGTCCGCACAGAAAACGGCATCCAGTACCTAGGAAAACGGCTGGCCAAGTACATTCTGCGCTTCACTTACCCTGATCAGCCGTTCTTGCCCATCCACAGGAACCTCAGTCGCAAGTTCACAGACACATTCACCAGCGAAGCTGATAAAGCGAAGCGTGATGGCAAGCCCGCACATCAGGGCAGCAGTGTCGCCGCACCTAGGGAGGCCAAGTTAGCAGAAGACCTCCCTTATAAATTCACCAGCATATCTTTTATTGGACACAGTCTTGGCGGACTGATCCAGACCTATGCTGTCGCGTATATACAGAAGCACAGTCCGACGTTTTTCAAGCAGATACAGCCTGTTAACTTTGTGTGTCTAGCCTCTCCTATGCTCGGCTTGAGTAATGAAAACCCAATGTATGTCAAGTTTGCGCTCGATTTTGGACTGGTGGGGAGAACTGGACAGGATCTGGGGCTTACGTGGCGCGCTCCGACTCTCGCAAACAAAGGCTGGAATGCGATGGGTAACATCTTCACAAACAGCGCTCAGAAAGAGAAGGAGCATGATCAGGCCAATGCAGCTGCTAAGCCACTTCTGCGGATCTTGCCCACTGGTCCCGCGCACCAGGTGCTGAGAATGTTTCGCAACCGCACAGTCTACTCGAACGTAGTCAACGATGGCATCGTGCCCCTACGGACGAGCTGTTTACTTTTCCTAGATTGGCGAGGGCTCGGCAAGGTTGAAAAAGCACGGCGTGAGAACGGCCTGATCGGCACAGTGGCAGAATGGGGCTGGGCAGAGCTCACAGGTGCCAACTCATCAGCACTGGCACCCAACATGCAATCCGAGAGACCCTGGGAGTCCGAGGACGAAGGCTCGTCGACAAGAGCAGGACAGGACGATTCGGTTCCACAGCCGTCAGAAAATGAGACCACGGAGGACAGTAAGCGATTGTCGAGCCGCATGAGCTTCAACGAGGAGAGCGATGGGAAACGGGTGACTAGCAGAGGCTCTTCGGTGGGATCGGAAGTCGCGCAAGACAACAAGGGAATGATGTCGACTGTCATGAGTTGGTTTGGTGCCACTACCGCTGCGAAACCGCCGCCACCACAGAAGAAGAAGACAACGAAGATCCTCCGTCGAGGCCAGACCATGAATTTCTCTGCGGAAACAAGCTCCGAGGATGTTACATCGGGCCAAGAGTCCACAACGGACAATCCAACTATGCGACCACATCACAAACGTCCCGGTGCTACGAGAGGAGATAGTTTGAATGCTGAGACTGGTGAAGTGTTGGCACCTCCCAAAACTTCCATCTTCGAATCCGCCGGCGACATATTACATCCTCCATTGCCTAGTAGGCAATGGATTTGTGATCCTAGCACACGAGCTCGGACGATTTTTCATGATCGCGTCTATCACCCGGAAGACATCCCCCCTCCACCCACGAAGAAGGGACAGCAGAGTCGGCAGCCGAGCTTGTCATCCCGGGACCATGTGCCAAACAATGCCTCCAACACGACCATCAGATCAAGCGAGAGCACCATTACAGCACAGTCGAATGCCTCTGATGCCACTCTGACGAACAATACTAATGATCCGTCTGGCATGAAGGTTGAAGAGAAGATTGCACGTGCCTACCACCGAGATCTGTCATGGCGAAAAGTGCTTGTCCGTCTTGAACCCGACGCGCACAACAACATCATTGTGCGAAGGATGTTTGCAAACGCCTACGGGTGGCCTGTCGTCAAGCACCTGTGTGACACTCATTTTGCGGATACCCATGCTGCCCGTACCAGAGATGAAGATGAGCCCGCTCGTGAGCGTGCCAAACCTATGGACGCTCCCATCAGTGGTGAATACGGAGAGCAAGTCACCGAACAGACGAGCAAGCAAGGTGAAGTGAAACCACGAACGCAAAGCGAGACGCGAGAAGCACGAGACGAACTCGCCGATTTGGCTGTACCCCAGCACGGCATCGACAAGATCAGCTCTGCCAGGCGCGCCAATACTTCCTCCTCCTACTCTTCGGTCAGCAGCAGCAGCTCGCTTTCTCAGGCAGGGAGTGCAGTGTGGGATGACGCATTCTTCGAAGGCTCGGATGGTGAGGATAGTGATGCCGTTGACGAAAGACATCTCGTCGCAAAGATTCTCAACCCGAACCATACACCGAAAAAGCCAGAATCTGCACATCATCATGGTCAGCAAAGTTCATCGTCGCAGTCGAGTTCACTTCGGTCGCCGCCACAGCCCATAGAGACTTATACAGATGGACATCGTGGTCTTGCACCGTACAGTCCGACATCACCTCATTCGCCGCAGGCTCGAGCACCCACCAGTCCAAAGTTCAGGACTTCGTCGGAGGTGAAGGAGGCTAGTCCCAAGCAAGCAGCTGCAAAACCCACGTTCAACACTGCTGACCTTGAACCGCCCACGGTACTACCTGGCGTGATCGTAGAAGAGCCCACGCCAATCAGTCCTACAGCTTCGAGCATGAAGTGGAGCAACAATGTGGAAGAGCCGGCCAGCTCTTCAACCACATCAAGGGAGGTTGTGAGTGGACATGGACAGAGCGGGACAACTACGGATAAAAGAGGTGGGAGTGCTGATATGAATTGATAGTAGAGAATTGCAGTTTATAAAGGATCAGACTGATATACACTGAGATACCCTGCAGAGCTGATCGAAAGCCCATATAATAATCAATAATGCACCACGCACTCTGTATGAGGTTCCTACTTGCCATGCTCTTCGAGTTCCGGGTTTGCCGTCTGAAATAGTGACAGACTTTGCAACGATTCTTGGCTACTTCGCCTTCGTCTCGGTGGTATGCTCGGTACCTGTAGGTATAACCGCTGTGGATGACGGTACGGCCGGCGGATGACTTAAGCCTCCAGTGGATCTGAGATCCCGACCCCGAATGCCAAGGGGTCTTGCAAAGGGGTCCAACAAGATTTCCAGGGTCCAACGAACGGGTAAATGTGGGTCCGGCAATTGGAACTAACGGAATGATATTTTTCTCGTGCTGAGAAACAACCTTAAGTCAACCCTCCTACGGCTCACTCACAACACCACCACTACTACCACCTCCTCCTCCTCCCCCTCTTCCTTCCCACTCGTTCGCGCCCACGCGCCCATTCCTCCCACCTCGCCGCGAACATGGCAGAGAACAAGCAACCGACCAGTGACCCCATGGCGGGCATGGCACACAGCGAAGCGCATTACTTCAACAGCTACAACCACCACGGCATCCACGAGGAAATGCTCAAGGACGAAGTGCGAACCAAGAGCTATCGCGACTCCATCTACAACAACAAGCACCTGTTCAAGGACAAGGTGGTCCTCGATGTCGGATGCGGTACATCCATCCTCAGCATGTACACATTCCTCCATCCACACCGCCTTCACTCGCTTCCACAAAGAGCACAACTCGGCCAGACATGAGAGAGGGCGCACAAAACTGATCGTGGTGTTTGAATAGGTTCGCTGTCAAGGCTGGCGCAAAGCACGTGATTGGTGTGGACATGTCCACGATAATTTACAAAGCCCGGGAGATTGTCGAGGCCAACGGCATGTCTGATAAGATTACTCTCCTCCAGGGCAAGATGGAGGAGGTTGAGCTTCCATTCCCAGAGGTCGACATTATCATTTCCGAGTGGATGGGATACTTCCTCCTGTACGAGAGCATGTTGGACACCGTGCTCTGGGCTCGGGACAGATACCTCCGCAAGGACGGCAAGGGTCTGATCTTCCCCGACAAGGCCACCATTTTCATGGCCGGAATTGAGGATGGAGACTACAAGGACGAGAAGATCGGCTGTATGCATCCTTCCTCATACCTTGTTGCGACGACGCTAATATGTGACAGTCTGGGATAATGTCTACGGCTTCGATTACTCGCCTCTCAAGCACACCGCTCTCACCGAGCCTCTTGTGGACACTGTCGACCTCAAAGCGGTCGTTACTGACCCATCCGCAGTCCTCACCCTCGACCTCTACACCTGCACAGTGGACGACTTGTCATTCAAGCTTCCATACGACATCTCTGTCCGCCGAACCGACTACGTGCACGCCCTGATCGCGTGGTTTGACATCGAGTTTTCCGCCTGCCACAAACCCGTGCGCTTCAGCACTGGCCCACACACCAAGTACACGCACTGGAAGCAAACCGTCTTCTACCTCGCAGACGTTCTGACCGTCGAAGCCGGCGAGCACATCAAGGGTCAGCTCGAATGCAGACCCAACAACATCAAGCACCGTGATTTGGACATTGCAATTGATTACAAGCTGGAGACGGACGATCCCAAGCGCATTGCAGACGGTCACTGCGAGTACAAGATGTGCTAGAAAATGGCATTTCAGCGTAGGAGTTCTGGCGTCAAAAGAGTTGTTGTTGTTGGGGACGGAAACATTCATGATCATGGCACGATACGAACATGACATATATGCATCTGCTGCTGTAGCGTTGAACCTGTTTTTTTTTGTGGTTGTTGTGGTCGCAGCTATAGCTTCGCTGACCTTGTACAGTAACGTAACTCCGCGAGAACTGCCCATAGTTTGAAAAGAATTCATGGGCAGAGTCATGGCCGGTGTGAAAACGGCTTCAAACCTACCAACTGGCTTCCCTCCCCCACCTCTCTTTATCTTGGTTACCGTACTATTTCTTTACTGAAATATAGTACACGCCTCTTTTGTCGCTCCAACTCACGCTCCCGGGAGGATACACGTATTGAGTCCATGTCCATACTTCATCTTCGCCACGCCTCTCCACTAACACCTCATCATCGCGCTCGAGCACTAGCCCCGGAGAAGGAGGAGGAGAGGAAGGAGAAGGAGGGGGGGTTGCAAGGACCTTTTCCCTCCCCCCTCGTTCCACCGTCTTGTTCATTTTCATTTTCTTCCCCATCGAAGTCGCCAATCTCTCCCCCTCCTTCCCTTTCCTCTTCCTCTTCCTCCCCGCCGCCCTCCCAATCGGCGCCAAAGGCCTCGTACTAACCACCACAGCACCACTCTTCAACCTCTGCGTCAATTTCCTCTGCAACTCCCAATCCGACTCCGGTTCCAATTTCAAATTATTCACCAGCACAACATCCGCCACAGTCAGCAATTCCTCTTCGACAAACGCCGGACAAGCCAGAAAATCTCCGTGTCGCAAATGCACACTCCCGTGCGCCGCGCCCCATAATTGTGCTCGGAGGGCGAATTGTGCGAAATGCGTCATGGCCACGGCGTGGCAGCGGCCGTCGCGTTCGATGCCGAAGGAGGTACAGCCCGTTTCGAGCGAGGTTTGCATGCAGACTTGGCCGACGCCGCTGCCGAGATCGAGGAATGTGGAAGATGGGGAGAGGGAGGTTTGGAGGCAGAGGGTGCTGATGAAGTGGGGAGTGAGTTCTCCGTAGGTATTTTCGGGGCTTTGGTCGCCGGTGCGTTCTAATAGTGGTGCAATGTCCGCGATACATCGATCGTGGAGTTGATCGAAGAAATGTTCGACCAGAGCAGGGCTCAGAGGGAGTCGTTGGAGGGAGAGGTGTCTGGGGTGCCTGTAGATGGTATTGACAAGATTTTGTAGTGTGGGAAGGTTTGCGGCAGACAGTTGGTGGCGATGGGTGTATGCTGTACGTAAGATGGTTCGCATGACTTCGAGCTCGGATGTCGTGTGGGAGCCGTTTTGGATGCAGAGCACTTCGATGGTCGTGATGACATCTTCCATGGGATCGAGGGTGCGAGCGTAGCGATGTGAACGCTTCTGGACGCGTTTGCCAAACGCAAAGTGTTCAACCTGTCCAGAATGATATGTGAGAGTGAGGTCGTGAGGGGATACTTGGTGATTATCGGCGGAATGGTGCAAGTCCAGAAGGTGGAGAGGAATCCTTCCCATCTGAACATTTTCGTTTTCGACGTTGCAGAAATGGCATGGCCTGAGTCTGAGCCGGGACTGGCACGCTCTGGTTGTTTTTGGATTGCTGAGAAGTGCGCCAGCAAAGGCGATATCGTTTCCTTCGCCCGGGATTGTTTGCCATGCACGCAACAATTTGCGAGTTACCTTGAGCATGTACCACACCTTGCTCGTGAGATGTCGACGTGTTTAGCACATACGAGAGGCCATCTGATGCCTTATATATCCACTCCTAGGTAGGAGTGCATGTTTCAGATACGCAGAGACTACATCGTGTCCCGTTATGTCGAAAAAGTGCTATGGAATCCCTAGAGCAAAGACAAAGCAGAGACATCTGAGATCTCGGACAGCTTCCTTTCGTGCTCAGGCGCGATATGTGGGCAGAAGTCTCAACTCGATTTGACACGGAAGCTTTTGTGGAATAGTATAATAAAGGGACCAAGGTAAGGTTGTACCAAGGCCGCAACAGGATTGAACCACACTGAACGGTCTTCTGCTGGTGCTGCCCATGGGCACTGCTCTTAGTCGCTGTATCTCCTGGTTAACACTCACCCGCTGAAATACATTCAAGAACGCTCAAAGCTCAAATAGATTAGTTGACTATACTCTGTCGTTGATTCGCCATGCTGTCGACACGACGCTCACCCAAAATACGTCGCATCTCCTTGCAGGCTTTGAGGTAGTACTCCTTGACCCCTGGCGTTGGCTTCAGCGGATTAGGTGCTTTGTCCCAGCCGTGAGGAACGCCCGGCACCATGGTGTATGTCACGTTCTTGCCAATGTCGTCTGAGATCAACCGCTGGTAGAATGTCTTTCCTTCATCAAGCAACATGTCGTACTCGCAAGTGTGCATGATGATATCGTCCGGTAAAGCATTGCGAAGCAGGTCTGTCGGCGCCACGGCAGGTGATAGGTACGGAGAGTCGAGAGTGACGTCTTTGGGAGGATGCAGATATGAATCGTCGAACAGATTGGTGAAGAAGGCTGGCAATTCTTGGTCGGCCCGCAGCCCAGTAGCTCGGCGTTCTTCGCGTGTTCTCGTGTAGTCCAATGACGGATACCAGGGTACGATGCCGCGAATCTGTATCTCGGGTACTTCCACCTGTTGCTCTCCGTATACGTTTGAGTTCTTCATAATGCCTCTGGGCAATGGTGGCGGAGGTCCAGTGGGATCCAAGACATGATCGTTCGGATCATTGGGCACTCTCGTGGAACTGCTTGATGTGGAGTCCTCGGGAGACGGTGGGCGATACACAAATCCTTTGCCAGCTTCGCTACCATCTTGAGCTTGTGGGTCTGCGGTTTTCACACGGCTGAAGCCCGTCAACTGGTCGTATAGCCGTAAGGGTACTGTGAAGGCCATGTTCCCACCGGAGGAGAACCCAGAAAGCAGAATTTTGTTCCGATCCAGACCCAGTTCGGCTGCATGCTGGTGGATCCATAGCACTGCATCTACACCATCCTCCACTGCTGTAGGAAAGGGGTATTCTGGAGCTCTACGATAGTCGACGGAGACGACCACAGCGTTCAATTCTGTCACAACCGTACCGCACCAGCGTGCATCGTCGTGTGGCGATCCCAAGGTGAAGCCGCCGCCATGGAAGTTGATAATCACCGGGTAACCTCCCCACCTCCGCACGCTCTTGCTCCTCCTCTGGAGGCCTTCGCCAATGGAGCCAATGCTCATCCTCATCTTCTGACGATCTCGCGGAGAACTAGACTGCGCCTCTCCGGCTTCTTCCTCGACGTCTTCCGGCCGACCTGTCCATAGCTTCTTCTGTGTGTCGTAGTCGAGGGGCGTGTAGAAGTAAAGGCAGATCTGACCCGGACGGCCGGACACGGTGCTGTCGATCATGCGGTAGAAGGATGGGTTGGGTGGGCGAGGCGGCGCAAAGCGGTGGAAGAACATGCCCAGCTGCATGAGGACACGCCAGAAAGTGGCCTGCAGGTGCAGCACCCATCGCGGCCGGTTGTTGACAGCAATGTACTTTGTTCTGTCGCGCGAGTCCTTGTACGAGTGAGGAAGAAGATTCGGCAGAAAAGACCTCCGCCTGTCCACCGTGGGACTCGCTGGGGCGTCGTGCATGTCCATTTCGATGTCGCCAGACGAGGACGGCAGTCGTCGATGACCTCGGAAGGAACTCATAGTGGCGCCGCCTTAAGGTATTGATATACACAGACTGGAACAGACGGAATGCTTCCAGTGCAATGTTGCTTGCTACGCCATGCCACAGACTAGGGTTGGCAGTCGATGAAGGACGACCTGAGTTGTGTTGACGTGTTTCAAGGAGCCGCTTCCCACGCAAATCGTGGCCCGGTGCGAGAAGAGTTCGATTCGAGCGGTATGGACTCCCGGGCGGGCGACAGAGGAGGAGGCACGGGAGTTGATAATGTCCCAGACATGTCCGGTTTGTGTACGATCATGACGAACAATCTGACAAGGATCAGATTGAAGCGAGGCGACGGCCGGCTATTATCTACATTATGTTGGTCGGGGTACATTACATGTATGTTACACCGTGTCCGTGCCATCGCTGCCATCCATGTCACATGTCACATGTGTACGTCTACCGTAATTCAGGTACCTACATGTAAGGTATATAATGATCCCCCTTCGCCAACACCATACTTCATCACCACACCACTCTGCCATTGCAACCACCGGCAGGAAGCGGGCTATGTAAGGTATCTTCCTCCACGGCCACAGGGACGGCAATCAGGAACGATGAATCTTGCATGCACCGCACATTGCGTTAGCAGCACCCGCTGTGACACTGCGATTGCAGTCGGCTGGACTTCCCGTGAGACCCGCACGAAAGAGGCGCGATTTCACAGAATAGAACTACTGTAACGCGGCTGAAGTACACATCTTTGAGGCGCCTCGAGGCTTCAGCGTCTTCTTGTTCCACATCACTTCGCCTCCTCCTCACTGAGCAGTCATCATGTCAGCAAATCCGGAGAGCAGTACCGTCACGGATGAGAGGATGCCAAACTTCTTCGTCGAGGAAGATCCTTTCATCTCCGATGAGTGCAAGGCCATCTTCACTGCCTACAGTGGCATACCAGAGACTGAGCTCGTGCCTCACATTCGCCAACTTGTAAGCCTCTCTCATGACCGGCGGCGCTCGTGCTTTCAATTTCACAAGTCTCGTTAGCTTCGGCCAGGCAGAGTCACCAGGATAGACAACTGACGTCCTCTAGCGTGACCGAGCGTGGAAGACGTTCAATTATCCATGCATCGGCCGCTATAGCTTCCTTGAATTCAGCATTGGCGATCACGAAATCTATCCAAAGGTCCTGGAAAATCTCAAGCATGGGGCGACGCTTCTCGACCTTGCCTGCTGCTTTGGACAGGACCTCCGCAAATTGGTACACGACGGAGTGCCCGCAATGAATCTGACAGGCAGCGAGCTTGATGCCGACTTCATTGCTTTAGGTTACGACCTTTTTCGCGACAAGGAGAAACTCAAGGCAACCTTTAAGACTGGTGACTTCTTCGCACCAGAGACTGCTGGTTTAGAACATGGAGCTTATGACTATATCCACGCCGCATCGTTCTTTCATCTCTTTCCGCGTGAAAAGCAGATCGAAGCCATTTCCAAGTGCGTTGCTATGCTCAAGCAGAAACCAGGGTCCACCATTTTCGGGAGACAAACGGGAACGAAAACGCCGGAAGAGCTCGATGGAACGTCAAATGGAGGCGCTTATAGGCACAGCGAGGCGTCTTTTGTTCGGCTCGTAAAGGAAGTCGCAACGAAATTGGGCGTCGATGTGGACGTGCAGTGCGGGGTGGCAGATGAGCCGTGGCCGGTCTCGAACGCGACAGAGCGAGAGCAAGGATTTTCGACCTGGACGAGGCTGAAGTATACTATCACCATACGGAGTGTCGGCGCATGAAAAGTACCAGGTAGGGAACTTGAGGCACCAGCGGCATGTGTATGATGGAACGAAATTTCACAAACATGTGTCGCAGTGAATTCCCACAAACCCGTGACTGCGAATATTACAGAATGCCTCTGTTTGGCTATTCTTCCAGCTTGTACCCTCGAATTTTATGCACACGACAATAGTGGCTAGCTCGACCTACTAGTTACCTATATTCATGACAAGCGCAACGTGTCTCCACGAAAACGTACCGAGGGCGCGCTACTGACGGCCACCTCTTTCCACTATAGGTACCTCCTACGGCTAAAGCAGCTTGACAGACCACCAACACCATCAGCGACAAACAAAGCCGGGAGACAAGAACACCACCAACACAGCCAATAACTACCACAAGGAAGTAAGTAGACTACTATGATCCGAGAAGATAATGCATACAATGTTCTTCGATGAGTTCAAGAAAGCATCGCAATTTCGTGTCAGACGTGGTAGCAAAGCTCTCGCCCCGAACAGGAGAGGCGTGCAGCCAAAACTCGACCTTCCTTGTTTGAGCACGTGGCTATGCCTTACAGCCACCTGCAGCCACAGTCCTGGATCAATGTTGTCTGTATCGCAAGCAGTGATTCGGTCAACACTCCGAGGATGCGTCCATACCGGACCATCAGACCATCCCGAAGTCTTCAAGTCATGGACACCTACACTAGGCATTTCTAGGCGTATACACACCCTAGCCACGTCGCAAGCTGGCACACGATCATGCCCACTAAGCTATGTTGTAGAAGCCATAGCGGCTGCAAGACTGCATGTCAGTGGCCAGCAGTAGTTATGGAGATGAGTATTAACGATGGTGAGTTCAGCCCCTTCGCTTGTTCCGACCTAATCTGTATAGCAGAACAAGCTTAATTCCTCCTATGAGGGGTGTGCTGAATTCATATGAATGCTCTTAGAGACTCTATGCTTCAAGGACTATAGTAGGACGCCGACAGCCCACACTAAGGTATAGGTAGTTACCACTCATTACCTTACTATGAAGCTCATCTTCTCAATTCTTCTTGCTGGAGCATTTGCTCCCAGGAGCTTAGCATCACCACCTCCACAATATGGAAAGCAGGCGGCTTGCCCAGCGGGTACGTCGGACTCTACATACCCTGACATGCTATTTGCTAAGTGCAACAGACAAGTGCTTCTCTGGACTTCGCCACGCGCCGCAACTGTCATCCATAGCCTCATCGTTCTGCAGCCGCTACATCACAAGGCCAACTTTGACGAGTACTGTCACGAAAACGACCACGCAGACTTTCACAACTACGCCTAGAAACAGGCATACTCCCACCCAGACTATTATTGCGACACAAACCTCTACAGTACGAATTTGCCTGTGCTGTATTCGCAATACCTGCTAAGCATTCCCAGGTCACAGCAATACCAGCTCAGAACACTGTCTCGCAGTCCGTGACCGCAACGTCTACAGCAACCCTACCCCGGATCGAAGCACCATCACGACCACCTTTTCCGTGACCACGCAGGAGACTGTCTCTTCCGTCTGCGAGACATCGACCGTAACATCGGCCTTGCCCACTAGCCTTGCTTATCGCGTCCGAGGGCAGGATCCTCGAAAGAGGTCACTCAAAGAGAGAAAATCTCCACTCATTCCGAAACAACTATCTTCGAATTGCGGTAGCGGGCAAGGTCTGAAGGCTAAAATCAGCAGCGCGTGCTCTTGCATCCTGCCAAAAACCTGCGTAGCGACGACTACGAAAACTTTGACGGCGAAGACAACAGTCACTGCATCTGGTGTATGTTTGCCTTTCATCGCTGTGCCGAGGCAGTTTTTGCTAATGATTGGATAGTATGGCAACGGTAGTGGTGCTTCTACTGTGACTACTACTATCACTTCGGCTACGGTGACCAGAACGGTGAGTGTTTTTCTCCTGCTCGGATGCATACTCTTGATGAGTGCACCGTGGCTGCATACCTTAGACTTGGCGTCGGCACTGGCTGACTTTTGTTCGACCCAGGTCACTGCCAGCGCCCCTATCGATACCACAGTCGCCGCCATCATTGCCACGAGTACCATCACTCAGACGCTAACAGCAAGCCAACCAATCGACGCTACTGTCTCTACGACTACGACAATTACCTCTACTTTGACCAGCTGCTCTACCTCGACTGTGACGACATACGGTGGGCTCTGCGGAGGACCAGCGGTGACGGCAGCATCATACACCACAGCTGGCACATACACGTGCACTCAGAGTGGCCTCGCACCTGGCGAGACTAACAATCGATTCCGCATCGAGGGCGGCAGCGAGGGCAACATCTACGACGGATGCATTGTGAGCGGACCGCGAAACATCACCACACCCAGCGGTGGCACACGTCTTTGTGATGGAACCAATAACAATGCAAACTCCAGTCCAGGAGGAACTTTCACCACCGATATCGACTCCGCGGGCCGACTGGAAGGCTTCGATTTTGATGGCACCTACTCCAACCAATTCCAAGACTTTTTCATATCGCGTATCTCGTCCACAGCGCAGAGCGGGAATCAATTTTGGGGTGTCTTGAGAAACCGCGTATTCACTGCTCGTGGCGGTTGTCAGGAGCAGGTTTCGCCCAATGATGAGGGATTATGGGCATACGATGCATTTGCGCCCTCTCGGACTTTTCTGGACCTTGATCGCGACTATGCTGTTGTGCGACCGGGAGAAAGTGTTGCTGTCACAGTTCTTGCTGTCGATCCCAACAGTGGCAATTCCTTTCCTGCTGGAGGTGCGACGCTTGGTACTGGTTCCGTTGCGGATGCTAATGGTGTGATTGTCTTTACAGCACCGTCGACAGATGGCTGCTATCAGTACAAAGCGGAAATGACCAATGCGATCCGGTCCAAGGCGTTTTACTTGAGTGTGATTAATAGTTTCGGTCAGTAGATTGCTGCCCAGTCTCATGTATGTAGGTAAGGTACCTTAAGGTAGCAATGAAGTCTGTGTTCTCTAGAAGAAGAGTCTGTCCCCAGAGCATTCCGAAACTCTGGAACCGAAACGACCAGGATCAGGTGTCCCTAAGCGGTAAGGCGTTCATGTGAAGATGACGCTAGCGAGTAGCGTCGATCTTACTGCCGACTGCACTTGCTTCTTTTTCGCTGGACACGCGACGCGACTCTCCACGCAACTTTGAATACGAAGGACCTGTCGGTGACGTGGGCGGAACCTTAAAAATGCCTGAGATGCACGACCTCCATGTGGGAGTTGCGGTTACAGGTGTTGTGCTGTACGGCAGTGTGAGACGTTGAGCAGCAGCAGCAGTCGCAGAGATCTTTACTTTCCATGGTTCTCATTTGTGTCATTGTTTCAAAAGTACATATGTGGGAAGGAGGTAGGAGGTACCTTAGTGCTGCATCGTACCTTCCCGTCTCGTGAAGAGTGAGTGGCAAGTCCGAACGAATGAATGGAGCCAAGACAGAGCAAGACCCCCCACATGCGCTAGGACTATTCTAGAGCTCTCACGAACGCGGGCTGAGGCAGTTTTATCTCTCTCTCTCTCTCTTCCACTCGCTTTCTCTTCGGTTTCCGCAGTGACCGCCGCCTTCTTCTTACTTCCACCTCCACCTTCACTTCCAACTCCAATCTCACTACCACTCCCACTACCACCTCCGCTTCCACAGCCACCTCCACTCGATCCAAGACATCTCCACATCTCTCACACCAGCCATCTGGGTGATTGCCTTCCGCCCTCGATCATCATCAGCGACGAAGAGCATACCCGGCGATCGTGTTGTCACGGAATCCAAATACACAACACTTCTGCACCAACGCGCTGTTGGTGTCGGCTGGTGTCGGCAGTGTGCGAGGGTCGACGTAAGATCGGAGTCATTCCTTGCAGTATGGTGTTAACACAAACAAGAACCGCCTCTCTTCGAGACCCCAACAAGTTTCCCACTACACAACTGTTTCTCCTGGGTAGGTGTTGCATCACATCTTCTCAGCGCTCCGATCATAATGCACTGATACCTGTACCTAAACAGCATTGGTACGACTCTCAGAGCCAATCGCCATCACATCGATATTCCCTTGGGCATGGAAACTCGTTCTCCACTTCAATGTTGGAGACAAGAGCAATGCGTCCTTTTACGCCGGGATCCTCATCTCGGCAATGTCTCTCACCGAAACTCTCTTCTGCTAGTAAGTGTTGCGATCCGCATCATAAAAGAGGTAGTTGTGCTGAGTTTGTAGCTTCTGGGGTGGTGTGAGTGATAGGTATGGCCGCAAACCAGTTGTCCTTATGGGATGCATCGGTACCATCGCTTCTCTGCTCGTGGTAGGCTTTGCACCCAACTTCTGGATTGCTTTGCTTGGCCGCTGCCTCGCAGGTGCATTGAATGGTAACGTTGGTGTCATACAAACCATGGTGGGAGAGATTGTGGTCAATCCAAAGCACGAACGTAAGTGATTGAGAGCAGAGCGCGAAACATTTGGATGCGAGTGTTGACAGTCATCAGCGAAAGCTTACGCCGTAATGCCGTTTGTTTGGAGTGTCGGAACGATATTAGGACCATCGATCGGAGGTGTCTTTGCAGAGCCTGTCGAAACCTACCCACAGTTCTTCCACAAAGGCGGCATATTCGACAAGTTCCCGTACCTACTGCCAAACCTGATCTGCTCTGCACTGATGCTGGTGTCAGTCATCGCTGGTTACTTTCTGCTGGTCGAGACTCATCCGGACATGCAACCATGGAGTACGCCCCAGCAGCTACAGGAATCAAGTGCCGAGACACCAATGTTGCCCGCTCAGGCAGGTTTGACCACGTCGGGTGCTACTCTCACCCACGAAAGCTACGGCACTTTCAATGCCGTTGATGAGGAAGCAGTAGAAGAAGAGTGGGACCTGAAACCAGACGGGACGAGTCGAACGCCAAGTCAGCACAGTCGGACAGACGATTCGAAGGTCTTCACTAAGCGCGTCATATTGCTGACTGTGGCTCTGGGCATATTCACATATCACTCCATGACATACGATCATCTGATGCCGATCTTCTTCCAAGATGAGCGCGTGCCCTCTGGTGGTCGAATCATGAGAGCGATTATCGCTCCAGTCGCCTCACGACACAATGCTCTTGCTGGTGGTCTTGGCCTGAGTGTGCGAGATACCGGTGTCATCATGAGCTTCAATGGCATCATAGCGCTTGTTGTTCAGGCTCTGATCTTTCCTTTGGTAGTCAGCTGGCTTGGAGCTTGGCGAGCATTCCTGATGACTGCAATCGGACATCCCATCGCATACTTTATCGTTCCATACCTGGCCCTACTCCCAGAGAACTGGCTTTACCCCGGCATTTATGGTGCTCTGGCCGTGCGGAACTTCTTTTCCATTATCGCATTCCCGGTGCTGCTTATCTTGATCAAGGAAGCTTCGCCAAGCCCTCGTTGCTTCGGGAAGATCAACGGACTAGCAGCATCTGTTGGCGCTGGGGCCAGATGTGTGGCATCGCCAATCGCAGGACTCCTTTACAGTACCGGCATGAAAATGGAGCTCACGGCAATTGCCTGGTGGGCATCAGCACTTGTTGCTCTGATTGGTACATTGCAGGCGTTCTTCATTAACAGGAAAAAGAGTGGCGAGCACCACCATGTTGATGGCGTCGTGCCGTTTCTACCCGAAAACCCACGACACCGAGAGTCAAGACTCTCGATTGTTCGAATCCGAGTGCAGGAGGGGGACGATTCTGGATACTCTACCATGGACGAGAGAACACCTTTCGCAACGCGAGTTGTCGAAAGAAGTTGAGGGATTGTTGAGAAAGCAGCACGCAACTAAATTAGTGGCTCGGACTCGAAGACTTGCAGCTGAGCTATCGGTCGTCCAGTAGTCCCGCATATGGCTGCGCTCCTTTGCGACCGCTGAGTCATGGCCAATGACAGCAGAGGCTGTAGCATGCAAGGCGGTTATGCAATAGATCACATGGCTGTGATTGTTTATGGATTAGATTTCAAGATTTGCAGCGTTCAAGCGGGTACTTTGGTTGTAAGAATATCGACAGGGTGGGATTGGAAGACGAAGTTTTCGCATAGGATGAAAGACCTCTGCGCAACCTACGAGTGTAGCGGCGTGGCCTGCGAAGACGCAGAGAGCACCACCTAGAGATTATACAGCGTCGCCACGAGTAGCAAACTTTGCATACGCATCCAGCATCTCCTTGGTAATGCCCTTTTTCACCTCACGAATGGCGGCCTTGAACTCGTCCATGGTAATGTGACGTGAGCCCGGCTCTGCCAAGCCGATTCTCCTCATGGTCAGGTCCTTGGCCACATCACAAATTCTGACAATTTCTGCACCCGAATATCCATCTGTCAGTCCCGCCAAACTGGCGAATTTCACCGACTCGGCCAGCGGGACGCCATCGCAAGCAATGCGGAAAATGTCCTGTCGCGCCGCAATGTTGGGAGGGCCCAGGTATACATGCGAGTCGAAGCGACCCGGTCTCATCAAAGCAGGATCGAGCGCTTCGGGTTTATTCGTGGCCGCGAGGATAAACACATCCTTCAATGCCTCGAACCCATCCATTTCCGTCAAGAGTGTAGTCAACACATTCAAACCACTCTGGCTGCCCTCGTCGCGAGAGGCGGCAATAGCATCGATTTCGTCGAAGAAGATGACGCAAGGAGCGGCAGTTTTGGCTTTTTGAAAGACTTCGCGCACGCGAGCTTCCGAGTCGCCGACGTATTTACTGATGAGTTCGGCGCCTTTGATGGAGATGAAATTGAATTTGTAACTCGTCGCTACGGCTTGGGCGGTCAAGGTTTTGGAACATCCTGGTGGTCCGTAGAGGAGGACACCTTTTTCGGGTTTGCGGCGGAATTCGGCAAAGAGCGCTTTGTGTTGTTGTTGTTGGCCGATGATGTGGTCGAAGGAATCTCGGACTTTGTCTGAGCCGCCTATGTCGCTCCATTTGACTTTGGGCTTGTCGGTGAAGACTTCGCGCAGAGCTGTAGGGACGATACTCGTTAGGGCTCGGTCGAAATCTTCTAGTTTGATGTCATATACAGCGGTGGTACTGCTGGGATGGAAAGCACTTTCGGAAAGACCATTGGCTTCACTGTAGGTGGGAAGTCCGGGCAGAATGTCTGAGTCTCGGTCTGCAGAGTGTCGCTCCGCACGATCGAGAGCACATTCTACAGCTTGGATGTACAGCTGTTTCAGATCATCGCCCGTGAAACCATGTGTCCGCGACGCGATCTGCTGCGGTATGTTGCTCTTGACGAGATCCAGCTTCTGACACAGCACGTCTGAGATCTGTTGACGAGCAGTGACATCCGGAATGGGGATCTCGATATGCTTGGAGAAGCCGTCGGCTCGGACGAGCGTGTCGGGAAGACTCGCAAGAGACCTGCATGCAGCGACAATCATCACTCGGCTGCTTCTCGCCTGTTTGATCTGTTCGAGGAGCGTGTCGGAGAACTTGTCGTCATCGGCGGATGCGAGCTTGTCCAGGTCGTCAATCACAATGAGGGATGGTTGATTGGCAGGTAGAACGGCTTCTTGGAACGTGTCTTGTATTTCTGTTCGTCCTTTGCTGAGGGTGCCGCTGACCAAGACTTGACGCTTGAGACGAAAGACTTTGCGGAAGCCACTTTCGGCAATAGCATCGAGCAATGTGGTTTTGCCACAGCCTTGATAGCCGTGGAGCAACACGGCAGGATTGGCAATTCCAGAACCAAAGTAGTTGATATCAAAAGCAGTATCGAGAAGACGTCTGATCTGCCTATTCAGTCGTTGGATCTGTTCAAGCAGGCCACCAATTCGATGTGTATCAATTCCATGGCGAGTGTGTCCGTGGAAAGGGGCCGTGTCTCCATTGCGGCCAGGGAGCTGGACGGCGTGATTGATGCCGCTGGTGGAAAACTGGCCAACACTGCTCGCCGTATTGGGTCTGGTGCTGGTGCCGCCAGGCAAAGTAATCACGGTTCCTCTTCTAACACGATATAAGCAGTTGGCATCTATGGTCGGAGCAATGGCAGATTCGATAGATTCCACGTGAAAACGTCGTCGAAACTTTTTGGCGCCCACAACTTCAAAAGAAACACCAGGAGCCAATGCGTCAGACTCCTCTACCACACGTCAGCCTGGCCAGTGTGCTCTGCAGAACAACTTTACTTACCAAACAAGGAGCCGATTCTCCACTCCCAATTGGTCTCGTCCACCGCATCGGGCTTGTTATGCCCTTCAGGCGTGACGTCGTAAAGGACGATCTTGTCGGCGGGATACAGCTTCGTTTCAGTGCGTGTGACTCGCACTTTGGAGCCATCTTTGAAGTCGTAGAGGTCTCGAAACGTCTCCGACATCTTGGCCGGTCGCAGTTTGGGTCTGCTGCCCATTTTGTCTTCTGCTCTCCAGGCAATGCCATAGCCGGTGGTATTTCCGTCCTCGCTGATGATGTGGCACAGATCGTTGAGCTTGAGTCCAGCATCGGTCAGACTCTCGGGGAGCAGATGAACACGAAAGGCATCCTGGAGGCCCTTGGACTGTTGCAGTCGCACGACAACATGTGAGGCGTCCATCCTGCCGGGGGGTGGGTTGGTGTCCCGACTGGGTCTCGAGGACGTCGCTGTCGCTGTCGACATCTTTTCTGCTCCCGTCTCCTCCCGAGAAGCCGCTCCGTTGCGAGGACAGCGCGCTTTTACTGCATCCGTCGCGCAATATTAATTCACTTTTCGTTGTCATTTACTAGCATGCCACGACTTTTGGCCGTTGGATCGGGCCCGGGCCAAGCTAAACGACGGGACCCCCGCGCCGCCGTGGACAGAAGCGGGTACCTTACTCAGGCTCACTGAATGGAAGGTTTCGAGGTTTGAGGACGGGTTCCATTACCTACCCTATGCTCGCTTTACCACATTCCTCACTCAATGCCACTGATTGATGCTCAGCGCGCGCCGAGTGTCTCTGCGCATTGCGTTCCCGCCCTGCTGCGCCAAAGCAACACGCGCCCGGCGGCTCCTCAGCGATGATGGCAGAAAGGTGTCGCTGATCGAGCAGCTGTTCCCCGAGGAGACGAAGCGGTACGAGGAACAACAAAAGGCAACTCGCGAGATCCCGCGACTCCCTCTCGGACCACTCCCGCCGAAGAGTGTGAAAGAGACGGAACAACTTTCATTGCGGCCGAACAGAGCGGACGGTGAAGCCAGACTACACGCGTCGGAGAGGGCGAGGCGATCACAAATCGAAGTGGACCAACCAGGGACTGCTGTGCTCGTGCTTCGCAATGCAAGCAAGAACCTGACTGTGGAAGACTTCAGGCGCTTGATCCCACAAGGCCGGCATATCGAAGGATGGACTTTGCAGGAGGGTGATATCCTCCAGGTTGTTCCTGGACGAGACTTGAGCACGCTGGAGCACCTCAATTACTACTTCATTCTGTTCTCGACTGGCTTGGGCGCTGACACGTACCGCACTCACGCTACCCGTATCCATAAGCTGGCTGCTATCCATACTCCCACATCAAATACTTCTCCAATACCGCCCCCACCTGGCTACATGATTGAAGGACTCGACGCTCACGCCGCAATCGAGGCCTATGCCCTTGTACCGCCACGCCAGAAGCTGGAACTGCGTCTACTCCGGCCTCCTTTCACGCCCGTTGTGCAATCAATTATAGACCACGGGGGCTACAAAAGCCTTGTTTCTCGCAAGGACAAGATGCCTTTCGAAGCTCGCTTGACGATGGAGGGACCGCAACTGCAGGTAAATGCCCTCAGGCATCTCATGCTCCAGACTGGGAAGCTACGCAATCTCACCTGGTCGGGCGGTGACAAGTACCATGTTCAAATTACGTCGTGGGGTCCACGTGCGTCACCTGGAGCCTTGAGTGATTCTGCATGGGCACGGAGGAACGCCGATGGGGCTGTCGATGACAGCGCGCATGAATCATCCCGTAGTAGACGGCGAGAGAGCTCTGAAACCATGGGCGAGAAGCAACAATTGCGGCGCACGCCCGGGAACGTCTTCATTGTCGGCTTCCACACCGAGGACGCCGCGCAAAGCTTTGTGGCTTACTGGCACAAACGGCCCCTCCACAATTCTGCAACAGCCACAGTGCCTGATGTGGAGGGAGATTTGCCGCCCATCGCGCATGTGGAGATGTTATGGTAGCATTTTCTTGTTTGAGCCTATACAGCAGCTGCAGCAGATACCAAGCAAAACAGCCCCCAGTTCCATTCTCTTCAGTCCAGACACGATGCGTAAGATTTGTAACCACGCACCTCCAGTTGCCTTGAGAGATGGCTGGCACTGACTATGAACATCGCCCCAGATCTCACTATACATCCCCATCGTCGCGCGTCTCATTGCAATTTCACAAGAGACAACCGTAAGCTTACCTAGGTACCATCCCATCTCACGAAGAAAAGAATACCAAAGAATGGCTGCACTGGACGGGAGTTGTAGGCAATGCGTGCTCATCCTGGCGGCAGTGACCATCCATGTCTGAGAGGCTTGTTATAGGAAGAGATGATTCGTGTCTGGACTGCGTTCGCGACGACATACAACCCGGAGCCACAGACCTTATGCAAGAGCCATGCGACGAAGCGCCAGTTTAGGTTTACTGAGTGGTATGGGATTGCGGGAAATGTGAAGAGATCTTGTATATGACGGATATGAGAGTATCGGGAGACTCGTATCAAATTCAGTCAAGACAAGGCCCGCCTCCAGGCAGTTCGACATTTACAGACCCGAGTTGGCAGACGATGTCTCCTCCAAGTCCCATCGGCAGCGAGGACTGTACGACTCTAGCCCTTCCAAAGTTCTCCACTCATTAGTACTCTTGGTATCACGCTCTCGTAGAATCCCGCCATGCTCGACGATGTGTACCAACGATGAGCCAACGTTATGGAGGGAGCATGGTAGTCCCGATACATCCTGGTCATCTCACAGCCCACATCATGCGCCAACTGTCACACTTCAATCTTTGCATGCCTAAAGTACTTCATGCCAACCCAAGCAACCGTAATCCAGGCCCACGCCACCACTCCCGTTAACACGATCAGCGCCGGATAGTAGCCTACAATCGGCAAGGTAGGATCATCTTCTAGCTCAGGCGGAGCATACGGTGTTTCTCCCACATCCCATGCCCAGCTCCAGATCTCCAAACAGCTTCCCATGCCAACAGTAAAAATCAACCACGTGACAACCAAGATCACCCAGCCCCAGTATTCTGTCTCCGTGTAATCGTGGGGTTCCAGTGCTAAGGGTGATGCAGGGAAAGTGGACAGCGCAGAGGTCAGATTTTGTGATAGCGGCGAGCGGGAGTGCTTCCTGCTCTGGTGACTGGGTCGGCGGGAGATGGACGCCTCAGGAAAGTAGCTCGAGGTAGTTGACGATAGAGGCTTTTGTTGGGCGATGTAGCTGTTAGCTGATCGACCAAATGTAAGCATATCATCATCGTCGGTGGTGCTAGCATAACTGGCATTGCTAATAGAGCTCTTCAAGTCGAGTGGGCTCTTGAGCTCTGTTACATCCTTGCGCTGTTCGAGCTGAGACCGGTGATCTGTCAGGAGCGAAAGCCGTGCTGTTGTTACTGCAGCAGGCTCAGGCCACACGCGATCATTGCTGCTCGCCGCGTTGACATTCTCGTAACTGAAGTTCTTCCTCAAAGTAGTGCTGCTACTATCTCGAGACGGGAGAGGAGGCCGCTTGGGCTCGCCGCCATAGTCGTCCGTGCGTGCTGCCTGTACTTGCTGTGCAAGTTTCAGCGATGGGGTGCGTTGCAGAACACTATTCCGCCTCTCCCTCGTCTCCGTGACCAGCCTTCTCGTCCCGAGCAGCGCCGTCTTTCTCAACGAGCCTTTGCGCTTACGCGACTTTGTGGCCTTCAGCACAGCAGCCATAGCGCCATCGCCTTTCGCTGGCGACACAGGAGACGTGACAGGCTCGTCATCATCGATGCTCTTCCTGCTCTTGCTGCTGCGCGGACTCTTTGGCGGTTTGACCTCGCTTTCTTTCTCCCTCGAAGGTGGCCTGTCGTCCTCTGACAGCCGATTCAGAAAGTTGAGCTTGGCCAAAAGATGGGTGCTCACGCTTCGTCTATGCTCGGTGCGCTTGGCGGGCGAAGCTGCTGCTGTCGTCTGCTCCACGGGCAAAGAGGGAGTAGAAGGTGAGCTCCTCGAGAACTTCATACTGTCCCTGGAAGGTTTCTGCACATTGTCACCGTCGTCGTCGCCGCCGTCGTCGAGATTGGGCAGAGGTCCAGAGACAGTGATTCTACGGCGGTCGCCGCTGCCTCTTCTTGGTTCGGGCATGTTGTCCTATTAAGCACAGGAGCATTGGGCTGACCTGACCTGACGCAACAGGATCGACCGCGGATCGAAGTGCTTATCGCGCGATCTGAGAGGTAAGTGGAAACGACGACAAGAATAGTCGAGCTGCCTCGTCTTGTCCTGAGCTGAGCCTCGACTGTCGAAGCTGTTGGCTTGGAGTGCCAGTGGAGTGGTAGGTGGGATGGACAGGCATCAAGCGTCGTCGGTCCGCGAGCCGAACCGATTATTTCTGGTTCGTTCGACCAACGACCACTTCCCCTGACTGTGAAGGTCACACATACAAACAAACAAACGTGCGGTATCGCACCTTGCAACGTTCAACCACACGAATCGTCAAAGCGGTGTTGAGCGGCGACTCTATGTATATGCATGCCATCTCTAGCTCTAGAGGTAGCCCTACGTTCCTTTTGATCTCCTGATCGACAAGCACAATGTCTAGTTCCAATCTCCCCATCCCGCTCCCTCCACGAACGCCTACGCCGCCTACGCCTCTGCCAGAAGAGCCTCCCTCGCCGACGACATCTTCTTGGAAGCCTCGTCCGGGTACAATAGGGCTTGGACTCCACCAGCACAACGACAGCGCCAGCAGTCTTGCGCCCAGCATACAAGAACACCCCGACTACGATTTCAGGACTGGTATCAATGACAGTCCGGCGCGCAGGGCGGCGGACGCGCAGTATGTGGGATTGGGACCCGAGACTGGCAAGACCGATTCCACTGCCTCTATGCTGTCACCAGAGAGCGCGACGTTTAGCATCAATGGGGGCTTGAGCCCGTCTGGAACGATGTACAGTCCTAATACGCCGCAGACTGCCTCGACCGATGGAGGATTTGGAAGCATCGACAGCAATACCACTGGGCAGACTGTGACGAACCCGTTCAACTTCACGCCGGTGCAATATGAACGAAGCAACTCGATCACGAGTATCGGTGGCACGAGGAGCGAGAAGCTGGTGGGAAGACGAGGACACAAATACAGGCATTCTTCCATTCATGCCAGTCATATGGAAGGTATTTTCAAGCCCCCACAAGCGAGTAGGACGCCGCTTGCCGTGCCCGCGAGTCTGCCTATGCCGACGAGGAAAGAAGCGTGGTGGAGCATGACGAAACAGCAGACAACGAGGTTGATCTGGTGTATGTGTCATTTCCTGATTGCTGGCTACGTACAATTTTCTGGAGCCGGATCACTCGCCATGACGGCTTTGAGTAGGCTACTCCTGTTTGATGCTGCTGGCGCTACAGTATGTGTCGTGGTGGATGTTATGGGAAATTTCGAAGTCTGGAAGCGGAGCTCAATCAAGCATCCATTTGGGTTGGAACGTGCGGATGTGTTGGCGGGATTCGGCATGGCGGTATTCATTGGTTTCATGGGATTGGACGTGATCAGCCATGGAATTCAGCACTGGCTGGAAAACCTAGGCACGCACGTCGCTCACTCTGCGCATGAGCACGAACGAGTGGGAACAGCAAACGTGGACTTTGCCAGTCTGCTCTCCATCGGCAGCACGCTGGTCTCTGCTGTTCTATTGAAAAACCACGCTCGCATGGGTAAAGCTATGCGTGTCGGACTCCTAGCAGGCTGGGGCAAGATTCTGGGAAATCCATCGCATTTCCTCACATTATCCTGCTCGCTCGCGATTCTTGCGCTACCATTCTTCACCACGAAGTACTACGCAGCGTTTGACTTTGCACTCTCGGTCGTCACGGCAACATTCATGTTACTCACGGGCGCCCGCCTGGGGACATCACTATCTTCCATGCTCCTCATGTCAGCGCGAAGCCCTTCCGATGACATACACGCGTTGCGAGACATTGCGGATGATGTCGCCAACTGCGATCCCAGCATCACGAATGTGGACGAGGCGAGGTTCTGGCAGGTGCACTACGGCAGTGGCATGGCGAATCTGAAGCTGAGGTACAGGAAGAGCAGGGGCGGATATGGAATGACTGATGACCTGACGAGGATACGACAGAATGTCACAAAGCTGGTGCAGAAGAGGCTGAGTGGACTGAGGTGGGACGTGAGTGTACAGCTGAGTGTGGAGACGGATTAAGCTGTTCATAGAGGATCGATGCTGCAGGATGGGATTCCCGACTGGTTGTATAGAATATGAGGGCATCTGTGAGTTATAGATGTCTTCTTCACCTTAAATTTCTTTGCAGTGCCTCACCCGAAGTTTTGCTGAGCTTGCCACGGATAAGTACAGGTACCTTAGCTGACCGTAGTAGCGGCAACGAAACCAAGACTTCGATTGATACAGACGACTACATCAAAAATGCAGACACGTCTCGTTGATAAGGTACCTTATACATGCACCCGGGTAATCCATGAAAGCTGATGCGGAAAAATGGAAATGGGCGACACATATGGTCATCAAGATGTCAAGGACAGGTACCTTCTCAAATTGGACCAGCCCTTTGTGAAGGTTTTCAAGATTGCGAGCGATAACGAAGGCCGAGGACACGATTGGCAACAAGAAGATGCAAAGTTTGAAGAGGCGTGCAAATCTGGGTATACCGGCGTCCAACCCAGAATAGGAAGGCAAGCAAATTTAAGCATGCACATGCAGCAGAAGCAAATCGAGCGTCGGCCTTGGACAAGATAAGGTGTTTAGTGGCGCGCCTTGTGATGGCTATTGGCGTCTTGCCGCTTGGTGGCTTGGTGACACTGCCAGATCATCTTTGCGTCGCAGGTACATGTACCTCCTACGGTACCATGGATTACAGCAAGACCATGGTGCATTCAGAATAGGAATACCAATGAACCACAGTGTCAGTATGAAAACGAGGCGCAAAATACCTTAAACACCTAGGAGGTAATATCGACAGTCGAAAGGGTCCACGATGGCCTGTAAGAGGTATTCGCAATCAAGTGCTTGTACCGGTCTTTTGGGTCCGTCCATCCAGCTCTCGTTGTACCTGCATGACACCAGCACAAGTCTAATCCTAGCACAGTAGATTTTGTGCATTCGAGTACCACGGCTCTCTCATTGGGGCAGTTCGCACACTCGAACTTCTGCCACTATGCCCCAATCGGAAAATGAGAAAGCACATCATTAACGAACATGCAGTGGTACACGCCGAGCGAGCTCGCGGACGCGGGTTCGCATCCTCCATAATGATAATAAAGACGACCCCATCCCTTGCTTCGCTCGAGCATTCGACCTTGTGTACGCCCGATTCCACGTAGTGTCAGCTGGAGCACTCCTCGATGCAAGCAATGATGAAGTCCATTTCAGTCGCTGCCCTCTGCGGCATCTCAGTTGTTCTGGCTCTGCCTCTGGAGGATAGATCCGACTATGCTGTACACAACTCCCATTATGTTCCCCCGGGATGGGAGCAAACCGGCAAACCAAGTCCTGTAAGTAGATTGTAGAGACTGATCAACTGCTCCTTTCACTGAACGTACTGCAGGACCACACTGTCACTCTCCGTATTGGATTGAAGCAAGCTTCGTTCGATCAGCTTGAGAAAGAGCTGTACGAAGTGAGCGACCCTAGCCACTCCCGCTACGGTCAGCACCTGTCAACCAGTGACATTCACGCACTCACTGCGCCGACTGAGGATGCTCTTGTTGCGGTTGAGGCGTGGTTGCAGGTGAGTCTGAAATCACACCATACCGTTCAAGCAATCTTGTTGACTTTGTCCTAGGGCCACGGCATTTCTGCAGACAATTTCCACTACAGCCCGCCAAAGGATTGGATCACGATCGCCCTTCCGGTCTCAAAAGTCGAGAGTCTTCTCAACACTGAGTATCACGAATACCGCCACGAGAACGGTGCCGAAGTCGTTCGAACGACAGAATACAGCTTGCCACGCTCGCTGCATGGCCACATCGACGTGATCCAGCCAACAAACTATTTTGGAAACCCAAAGCATCACGGTTCTGGAGTCCACATCGCCGATTTTGATCTGCCAGTGAGCAAGGTGTCAAATAGCAGACTCACTGTTGCCGCGGCGGCTGCACCAAGTGCAAACATTAGTGCCATTTGCGCCAACCCGACCAACTCTGTCTCCAGCTTATGCGTGCGCACACTGTACAACACTGTAGATTACATCCCCAAAGCCCCGCTCAAGAACTATGTCGGCATTACGAATTACCTCAACGAGACACCATCGGATGGTAAGAACTTCTTTCCCAGTGGTAGTTGAATCGTGTCCGAGACTCTTGCTAATGGCTGACTCGTTCCAGCCGACTTTCATCTCTACATGGCAAGCATGCGCCCAGGCTCTGATCCAACCTACCAATACAGCAGACAACTCATCGCAAACCCGGCAGACAATCAGCTCGATCCAGGCGTCGAGGCGAACCTGGATGTCCAGGCAGTAGGAGGTATCGTGTACCCAACACGATTCACATCCTACAGCACAGGAGGCTCACCGCCATTCACGCCGGATCTTTTTACTCCCACCAACACTAATGAGCCATACCTCACCTGGCTCGACTATGTTCTCAAGCAGAAGGAAGTCCCATTCGTCATTTCCACCTCATATGGTGATGATGAGCAGACTGTTCCTCGAAACTATGCCATTCGAGTGTGTTCGGAATTTGCTCAGCTGGGAGCTCGCGGCGTCACCTTGCTTTTCTCATCTGGTGATCAAGGCGTGGGAGAAGAAGGATTCTGCGTGTCGAATGATGGCAAGAATACCACCAAATTCCTCCCGTCTTTCCCCGCTTCCTGTCCTTTTGTCACGACTGTTGGTGGCACGAGAGATTTCTCTCCAGAGCGGGTAGCGTTCGATGAGGGCAACGGATATGTCGCTGGCGGAGGTTTTTCTGAATACTTTCCTCGTCCCGCTTACCAGGTACGTTTCCATCCGTCCTAGCACTTTGAATATGAGGTATACTGAGACTGACACCTCATTAGGCCCTCGCAGTACCGCCCTACCTTGCCTCCCTCGGCTCTCTCAACAAAGGCCTTTACAACCCCAATGGTCGTGCATATCCCGACATCTCCGCGCAAGGGTACAGATTCCAGATCTATTATCAAGGTCGTAGTGTTGCCGTCGATGGCACAAGTGTCTCCTCGCCCATCGCTGCAGGGGTTTTGACCAATGTCAACGACGCACTCATCGCTGCTGGGCGACCTCCACTCGGTTTTCTCAATCCTTTGCTCTACTCGGGGCAGGGAAATGGCTACAACGACATTACCGTCGGCAATGTCACAGGCTGTGGTACGAGTGGGTTTCCCACGAAGAAGGGGTGGGACGCTGCCACTGGCTGGGGCACTCCGGACTTCAAGGCGATCACAAAGGCTTTAGGCGTCGGTGGCTACATGTATTGAAGAGTTGCAATAAGAAGACGATGACGATACCCTATGTAGTACATTTAGATCGACAGTAGTATGTCGTAATCCCTAGAACGAGGATACAAAAAGCAGTCTCCCGCCGATATGCTTATTAGTCCATTTATCTCGCCTGACCATGAGGCTGTGTACATGGCCACTTTATCAAAATGTCGTGTTGTCTTCTCATTTGTCAAGCTCTGATATTATAACTGGCTCCTAGTGAAGAATGTATCTCTATCAGTGTCGTGTATGCGAGATGCATACCAAGTTACCTATGGGGTGTCCGACCAGCCCTCGATATCGAATTCATAGCGGAGGTCCCTCTGGTCCTCCGGTATGGGCGTACCGTGTTGATCATATAAGCTCCGTTCCACATAAATGACTCTGCCTTGATTGTTGACCAAAATGACAGTCTGTTTGGAAGTGCCATACGCCGTCTCAGCCAGGTGTCCACCATTGGGCGTAGGGGCTTGGTCGGTGCCGGCAGATGCGTTCAGTGATGTCGAAGCGGGGATATAGCCAGCCATATGTTGCGCCTGTTCGCCCTTCGCAGGCGGTATCAGGATCGAGCCGCGCATATGTCGAACATATTCGTCCCAGCTCTCATTCTCCTTCCGCTTCGGCAGCAGGTCGATGCACAAGACGCCAAACAGTCCTCTGATGAAATTCTCCTCGTTGCCGCCGTTGATGACGTCCATTTTGATCGTCTGGGCGAGCTGAATCTCGCCATGAACCACTTTGGGCCAAGTCACATCGCCGAAGTGGCTGTTGCTCAGGCCGTGAGTTTCTCCAATACAGCCCGCCACTCGTTGCAGGGAATCTGCGGTTTCCGTGCGATTCGAGATGACCGCGAGACCTGCCGCGGCTGAGCCGTCGGTAGATCTACCTTTCAGCACACTGGGTAACTGCGAAACTAGATTGGGCGACTGGTGGTCACGCAACAGGTTCAGTCTCGACACGGCGTTCGAAGGAGGGAGCAATGTACGTACTGCGTTTTCCTCTTGGGTATGTTTTGGCTTTCTGAGCTTGCCGAAGATGAGGGTGAAGCCCCCGACATCGTGAATACCGACCTGGTCAATCAGTCGTCGGACAAATTCTTCTTCCGTTTCCTGGCTGTCGGGGTCGACGCAGAGGTAGGAGTTGGTGATGGCGCCTCGACTTTTGTCCTTGTTGACCTCGATGCCCTCCTCGCGAAAGTTGGTGAGTATGGCAATGCGACCTTGCTTGGTGATGCCGAGCCATGTGCCCCGTTCCTGGCGTTGCGCATCGCGGCCACCGAGAACGTGCCGATGAGGCGAATCCCACCAGTCCGCGTTCAGCGTGGGCCGGTTGATGAACTCGTCTCGGTTGCTGATGAGGACGAAGGGATAGTGTGGGTGGGCGGTTGACAGGACGGAGATGCACATCTTGGCCCAGGTCTCAGGTGGCCGGGGAGGACGGGTGATCCACGAAGCCGCCCTCTGGAGCAGCAGCACGTGCGGGAGATCGAGATCGGACGGTATAGACTATTCTAGTAGGTGGTCGTTCTACAACGGAGCACGTGCAATGGTCACAGTTCGTAGTAGAAGGTCACGGTCGGCGGGAGGGGCACCTGCTCGTGTTCTTCAAACAGTCGTCGCGCGTCTGCGGTGGCGGTTGCGCTTGCGTTGCGATCGGTGACACACTCGTCACACACACTCTATCGGCCCTCGACCTTAGTATACCACCACCACCGCCACCACCACACGCCCACTCCTCCTCCTGAGAGGATAACCCCATTCTCACCCCCATACCACCGCCATACAGTCGCCATGTTTGGCTTCATTGCAGACATCCTGACGTACGCTTCCGTGTCGATACATTCATCCCAGTGTCGCTGCTAATCACGTCCCCCCACCCGCAGCTCCGTCTTCTCCATCGCCCTCCCCATCTTCTTCTCCTACAAGGCCCTACGCACCTCCGACCCCGGTGTGCTCTCGCCATGGCTCATGTACTGGACGACGCTGAGCATCTTCCTCCTGCTCGAGAACCAATTCGACTTCATCCTCTCATGGGTGCCCTTCTACAGTTGGCTCCGTTTGGCCGTGCACCTGTACCTCGTCTCGCCAGGCCAACAGGGCTGCGTCTTCCTCTACCAGACCTACATTCACCCATTCTTGGAAGAGCATGAGCGGCAAATCGATCACATGATCAGCGATGGGCATGAGAAGGCACGCACAGCTGGCCTGGACGTGGTCAAGATGGTCATCGAGTATGTTAGAACCCAATTACTTGGACAAGAGCCTAGAAGGCCTACACCGCCGCCGAGCAGAAATGTTAGCTACACTAATCAGCTCTTCAATCGCTTTACCATGCCCGCTGCCCGAGATGCTCTGCCTGCCACAGGCACTTCGGACATCTTCGGCATGATTGGCAATCTCCTGCAGCAGACCACCTCCGCAGACTCTTCCTCGCAAGACGCACAAGCCCGTGACCTATCTGCATCGGGTACTCTCATTCCACCCCACCTTACGGGCTCCGAGCGTGACGCCTACGTTCGAGCGCAGCGCGAGAAGCTCAGTACGTTGCTTCGAGCTTTTGACGCTGAAGCCGAAAGCACCCCGGGCGCCTGGCAATCGAGCTCGCAACCACGATCAGGAACACCTCGCAACCCCGCCGCCCGCAAGCCATACCTCGCTCCAAATGAACAGGACCAAATGCACCGGTCTCGCTCAGAGTCTGAATTCGAGGACCTCGGCTACGAGACGATGCCGGACCCAGAGCACTTCCGGCCACGAACAGATGGCGCAGGTGACCGAACACCGCTGGAACCACCCGCCAAGGGAAGTGCAGGGTGGAGCAATTGGATCTGGGGAAACTATGGCGACCGGGATAGCCTGGCAGAGGACAAGAAGGATGAATGACCGGCCCAAGCGTAGCTGTTCTACATACTACTTTTGGCGAGAGAGTGGCCAAGATCTCCTTCGCCATGACGATTATATGATGTTATGACCTGAGGTGGGTTGGGAAACGGCGTTTTTTGGTAGATGGGCAGGATACAGCATGACTGTATCAAGTCGCGGTCAAGAATCAGGCTGCGTGACATTCTCCCATACGCCCAAGCAACCTCACTCATCAAAGTTCAGCAAAGGCCCAAGTCAAGCCTCCAAAGGCCACCACAGCAGCCATGAGACTCGTGCTCAATTCGTCGGCAGCGGCACCATCACTCGGAGCAGGAGCAATAGTCGGCGTGACGACGGTTGGGGCCCATGTGCTCGTTCCGTTGTTGATGTTGGTGGCATGAGCTGCTCCACCAGTCCCTGTTGCGTTGACTCCTGTTACCATCATGGGAAGAGTTGTGCTACTACTACTACTATTAGTTGCTGCCGGGGTCGTGTTCTCCGAAGACGCCACCACCGCGAAAATGGTCGTGGTGTAACACGCCGATGAGTCTGGAGGGATGATCGTTAGCTGTGGACAGGTAGGTGCCTTCCATTTACATGTTGTTCTACGCAGTGATGGAGACGGAGGTGGTGGGATGGTGAGAATACTACTCACTGTCGGCTTGTGGTGCAATAACAGCTGCTGAGGACCAAGCTGGCAGGACGGCGATGGCGTACTTTAAGAGTGCCATGGTGGAAAGGGCCTTGTCGTGGTCAAGTTGGAGCTGGATCGAAGTAATAGGTAGTACGTAGTATTGACGGCAATAGAATGTTCATGCGGCGTTTGAAAGGATGTGTCAATATGAAGACCCAGGAAACAGATTGTAATGAGGAACTGAGGTCGTACTTGACTTCTGGTAACCTACGAATTGTGCATCAGATCCGGCGATTACTGCCTTCGTCTACATTCCAACCCAAGTTGTCCTAATAGAGAAGCTGGACCTGGAACTAAAAAGATGTTCGCAGTGTTGAGAGGGAGTGCAGGAAATGGCCGAATCTGTATATGACATGCTTGGTAGAAGGAGGGTGTGTGCGGAATGCATGATGGAGCCGCATGCGAATCGGAATGGCAGATATTCTTCGCTTTTTGTGCTTTTTCCACCACGGACGGGCTCTCTCTCTCTCACTCTCCCCCTCAACATTCGCGTGCTGTGTGCATAAAGCCAGTCGTGTTGCCCCGACGATTCCTGGCAGCGTGATGTCAGAGGGCAAGTTTGTCGTGTGATGGTGGCAGCGCTTGCAAATCGAACAACGGGCGAGTCGCGACATCCCACCTCAGTTTTTTATGCTTTTTTGCGGCTCATGCAGCCATGCTTGTGTGCAACGTTGTAATTACCACATTCTCATTACATGACTGGTCATTGGTCACTACCAACTGTCCATGTGAATCCATCATTGCTCATTGCTTTTTTTTTCTGCCTCTGTGCGGATCGGCCGGCCTTGCTGTCGCATCGAAGCTGCAGACGTTTCGTATTGTCGCCGCTTATGCGTCGGGCGTATGCTCATCATCATCATATCTTGTACAAATCCAGTGGCAAGATCACGTAGGTACCAGATGCGATCGACACTCCCGCGTGTATGCAAATCAACACAGGAGATGCCTTGATGTAGAGGGGCCACCGCTGTCATGCCACGCCGGGCGTGAGCTTCAAGTTGTCGCTCGTTTGCCACTACTCTTCTCCAGATATCGATATTCATTCAAAGCAGCTCAGGCCCTTCGCATACGGACGTTAGTCAAGAGAAAGACTAGGTATAAACATCAGTAAAGAGCAGGACTAGACAGACACCATGGCACCTGTTATATGGGGCCTCGACCTCAAAGAAATACAATGGGCCAAGTTCAAAAGCTCGTACATGTGGAACACGACCTATCATCTACGTCGCACGAAATTCATCGTATACCAGTGTGCGCTCATCTTTTGCGTGGTCTCGGAGTCGCTAGGGACATCGGCGTTGTCTGGTAAGTGCGTTGCGCAGTCATTCACATTGATTCTGGAGGTTAGAGAGCGGTTTGAGTGCTGACCAAGGCCCCAGACTACGTCGATAGCCAGAAATACGTGGCAGCCCTCGACGACAGAGTCTATGTCTACAATAATGACTTTGTCGGAGTCGCGTCTTTCAACATCTTCGCCGGCATATTTGTCGCCTTCATCTTCGGCGCAGCCTTCTTCTTCGATCTCTTCTGGCCCGAACGACACGAATCGAAGAGCGTATTGATTGCCTGGAAAGTGTGTGGCGTGCTGTCAACCATCTTCTATCTCGCCTCCGCGCTCGCACTCACCGTCATCACCGCAAATCACTGCGGGTACTTTCGAGGTCCAGCGGGAGTCAATGATGGATATGGACAGTCGCTGCTGTCGCAGTTCAGCAAGGACGGTGGCACACCCCTGTGTTATCGTAAGAACAGTCGAGCTGTTGCTTCGGTCGTCTTCTCCTGGCTCGGATTCGTCAGCGTGCTGGGCAGCTGTATTCTTCTCTTCTTCTCCATCGACCACACCGAGAAAGGTCCTGGACCCAAGTCGACGCACGCGCGGGCTGAGGAAGATGCCGAGAAAAGTGATACCGCAACAACTACATCGAGCTGAATCGGGCGATCTTTCGAGGTGGTGACGGCCATGGCTCAGAGCCACATTAGGGAACCAAATTGACACAGCACATGAGCTTTTGGATGATAATGCAGTGATACCCCAGACATAGGTTATTTCGCTTTTTTGATGTTTCAAATTGCATGGTGACGGAGTTGGACATGGAAAGAAAGACGGTAGATGGGAGGATGAGGAAACAAATTGCAAGACCGGGCAGGAACGATGCAAAAGGCGCCACCTCAGGCTCAGAGCACACTCGGACTGTATGAAATTCCGTGTCTCCGATGACCGCTCAAGGACAGTTGAGGAGGTAGGCACATGTATCACGGGCATACGGGCACACGGGGCAGTGCATGATGAAATCGAGTTGTTGTTGGCCGGGGCATGCCTTGCCCAACTCCGCATACAGGTACAATCCATACATGCACACCTTCATGTACCTTATTCATCTGAGAGTCAGAGAACGCCCAGAACAAATCATCGGCTCCGGAATGTCCACGCGAGCTTTTCTTCCAATGAATACGACAAATTTTCTTGGCTTCCAAGCAAATTATCACGAGCAGCCTGGAACGATCAACCACCTTCATATCACACCTGCCAAGATGGCTTCTGATGACGTGTCATCTCTCGCAGTTGGAGTGAAGTATGTATCAAAGGGAGAGGGAGAGAGAGATATACATGTAAATGATGTAATCATCTCGGCAATGTTGACCCTGCCTAAGGCGACTAGGTGTAGGGTACATAGGTGTAGTTCAACTTCTACATACCGCTCTCGCCAATAATAGCTCCCGGCTCTATCAACCGTCCGTGACTTTCCGAGACCCTCCTCACTTACTCTCCTGCAGAGTACAAACTATATACTTTCTAGCAGGAGGTACGTACTCGTATACAAGTGCTTTTCTAAACGAAGTCTTGTGGGATATGTAGTCCAAAGTACATATTGGTATAAGGGGGAAGTACTCGTTTTTCGAAAACCCTAGTACCTATAGTATCTAAAAGAAAAACGAAAAAAGGGAGAAAGGAAAAGGAAAAAGAAAGGCAAAAGAGACTACCCTATTGGTAAGTAGGTAGTTCTACCGCGTTATATCTATCTAGAGCTTCTTCTCGTAAGGTATACAACTATACTATTGAATAAATTATAAGGTAGGTAATATTGTTCCTATATAGAGTACCTATAGGTAGTTTGTCTAGGTACTATACCTAGTAGTATCGTTTATTCTTGATAATCGAAGAGAGATACTAATTAATATAGGTACCTACTTTTGATCTACCTATATACCTTATCTAGTACCTCTTCGACAAGACTGCTCTTCGACAAGATAGTAGCTAACTAGGGCTATCTAGAAGGTTAGAACTAGGTAGGTAGGTACCTCTTAGCTTAGAGAGATGTATACCTTATACGGGCATGTATGTATACGTACATGTAACTACTAGGTATCTAACTATTTCGATTTCGATAGTATAAGGTAACTTGACTTTGCGGGGTAAAGCTGCGGAGTAGTGCATCGAAGTAGGTAGTGTTAAACTGACAAGGTAAGTGTAGTTCTAAGGTATCGCTGAATACCTACCTTGGTACATAGGTACTGTAGTCAATATCGGGTTCGTCCGGGCAAAGACTTCAAGTTACTCACTCGGATAGGCAGAGACAGCATACTTCAGGTACAAGTAGGTACCTGAGCTATCTATCGGTATACATACATAGGTACTATGCCACATTCAGATCTTGTGGTGTGGTGTGGGGGGTATCTTTGGAAAAACAAACCAGATCCAAAAAGCAAAAAACAATAGCAACAACAACACACCGCTGTCCCTCTCCGTATCCCAAAAAGTGCAAGAATACCGTACGTACAACACCCAACACGCTCTATTGAAATGTATCAGGTTAGCCGAAATACGACCCATCATCATGCTGCTGCTGCTGCTGCTGCTGTCCATCATCATCAATCATCAATCATTATTCGTGGCCGTGGTTCCATCACATCTTCTCTCATGATGACACCTTGTAACTACTAACCCAAGTAACTTGCACGAAAATAATCAGGATCAATTAAACCTGTCAGCATCAGCATCAGCATCAGCCCAACCACACGAGCCCCGCATTCACACACACACAGGGAGGAACTCTTTTTTCCAGCCAGGCAAAAGGTTCGGAATCCCAGACTTTCCAAGACGGACCAAGACGGCGGGCCAAGAGAAACCCAGGCTTGGAAAGGATGATATCTGGGCGTAGTGTGAGGAAGATGTCGCGTGGCTAGCGAACCACGCGACACTTTACTGCTCCTGCTGCTGGCTGCTGATGCTGGCCTGCTGCTGGCTGCTGCTGCCGCTAAATACTGCCGATGCCGATCATGCCGCGACGGCTTTCCGCGGGGGGTGCATGGAATGCAACAAGACCGGCTTGGAGCGGCAGCCAGTACAAGCGAGCAGCTACAGCGTCTTTCCTGGTACAATCAAATGAATGATGGTGATGGTGATGATGACGATGTGTAGTACTGTCGTATGAATGGCCATGATTCATGTGGTGTGTGAGTGTGTGTCTGGATCGCTTGAGAAAAGAATCCTTTCTTCGGCTTCGTCAAGAAAGCCCGTTCCGAGCAGTGATTTGCGCCAAGGCCCAAAGCAAGCACGCTGAGAGCGCGCCACGTCGGAGTCGGTACATTGTACCTCTATACTCTTCAGCAGCAGCAGCAGCAAGTGATTTCATTGTCGCACGCCGCTCACGCAACCTTGAACAGGTCAGGGTTGATGCTCAGACGCTTCGACATGCGCTGCCACCCGCGAGAAACCACAGCGAATGAGTTGCTTCGGCGAAGCCTCTTCGCCTCCGATCTCCCGCCAGCAGCACTACTCTCCGCTTTCGCGATGGCGGCAGCATATGTCGGGTAGTTCTTGGTCGCCGAAGGCAGAATCTCGTGAGGATCGGACGAGAGATAGACATGGATGCGTCGGTTCATGTGTCTTGCTTGAATGGCTCGATCGAGTTCGCCACTGCAGGAGGAGGAGTAGTTGCTGTTCTGCCGCGAGAGTGCGCTGGCGATGCCCGTCGTGGCAGTCGCTCCACTGCTTCTTCGACTGTATCTGTCGTGAAATGATCCCATTGCGGACATGGTCGGCGATGATGTGACGGAGCTGGCTGAGGATGTGCTGCCAAACAGCCTGTGCGTGGAGTGGTCATGTCCCGTGCCGTCGCAAAACGGGCAGTCTGCTCGTTGCCGCTCCCAGCCCTCCAGACGTAGCTTTTCCGGACAGTTGTGGAGGCTATTGGCAGGATTGCATTGTCGAATGAGTTCGTACCATCGGTGCGCGCAGGTCCGTGTCGTGAGATTGAGGCCGGCGATGCACATGTTCGTGTCTGTGTATGTGTATGTGTGTAAATCCGCTCCTATTATATGGTATGGTAGGGTGTGGTATGGTATGGTCGTTGTTCTTGTAATGGCCACCTAAGTCGAGTGCAGCAAATGTCGGTGGAGAGGCCCTGGACCATATAGCTCTCGCGGAGGATGTGTACAAGAAAGGAAACAACCCTGATTTGAGTACGGTAGGGCACAGTATGGGCGTTCGCAAGGATGACGCCGTTCGTTTTGTCTTGTCGAAGCTTGGAGGCTATGTTGCGAAGGAGGGCAAACGGGCAAGACAGCCGTCTATTCCATATACAGTCTCGACGTGTCTCAGTCTCACGCGATCTTCGTGGGGGTGGATCCTGGATAGAACGAGGCACAGCAGCGTACAGTAGTACAACATACATGTACAGGTGTGTAGGTACAGGAGGTAGTCAAAGGTACAGTAGGTGTAGAGTTTGGGGGAACAGATTCACGCGTGAAACTTTATGCACAGGGTGGACTGGACTGCACGCTGGGGTCGTCGGCTCTTTTGTCCGTGAGCGACGCGATAGGGAGTGCACGGTTAGATTGAGTGAGATCACGCGAAACGGATCGTGTGCAACACAGGGCGGGTAGAAACATGTATGTGTGGCGTGTTATTATCGGTCAAGTCGTGCAAGGGCGGCGCACCCAATTCTCCGCCAGCGCCTCCTTTCTCGCGTCCTTTTTTTCCTTTTCCTCTTCCTCCTCTTCGTCCTCCTCGTTGGATCAGGGTCGATTGAGTGAATGAAGAATACTGCACCTTAGGAGGTATGCTCAGGAGTCCGGGATTCAGGGAAGCCATGGACCGGACTTATCGCCAGCGGAGACTCCGAACGTAGCCGGGTTGTGGAAAGGAAAGAGAATGCCACGATAGTGTACTGACACTTGTATCTTCTCGTGGCATTTCTTGCTGCTGGTCTCGCACTGCTGCATGCGGCATGCCCGTCTAGCGTCATCAAAGCCATGGCCATAGTGTGCATGGACCCAAGGTGTCGGGACGCCTCGCGCCATGGCAATGGAAAGCATTCCCTGTTAGCTTTATCTTGCAGTCTTACTCCTCCTCCTTGCACGGGGTTTGTGACGGGAACGGGTACAGTTGTGCGTAGCGGCGTAGCCTATCAAAATACAGGCAAACAGGTGATGATGCCTTAGTCTCCATCTTGTACCATTTCCACCGCCCTCCTCTCCGCCCTCCTCTCCGCCCTCCTTTGTCCAAGATGATATGACCACGTCACATTTTACTACACCCTGAACATGCGCATCGGCTGAGCATCTTGCTGTTGTTGCTGTTGTATTGTTGGATCTTCCGTTTCAACTACCTATCTTACCTCACATTACATACCCTAGAGCGTAGTTGGGCAGCAGCAGCAAAGAGTAATATCGGCTACACCAGTCGAACAAGTAGCACGCACGCACGCACACGCACACGCATACACAGTAGTGTGTACAAATATAAAAATTAGACGAAGCTGTCACCAAAGACAGGCGGTCGGACACAGCAGACGGCGACAGATGAACTGAGCGTCTGATGATGATGCCTGAGCTGAGCCTTTCATGCCTCATGGCCCTCCCTTGGCTCGTACAAGGATTTCGAAACGGGAGTCAATTCCATCCGTCGAACCGGCAGATCTCTACCAGGTACCTTTTTATACCAGGTATATTGAGATGATGGAATAAAATCCATACGCGCCGTTTCCTTGCCGAATTTCAAGCACATGGGAGAAGATGAAACGAAGAAGAAGAACAAGAAGGTGACAGAGTGTATGTTCACTACTGTACCTGTAGGCTGTATGTACATAATGTACCTTACCTGATGCCCTTGGCAAAAAAATCGAAAATGACGTTTCAACTTTCCTACGTAAAGCGGTCAAGGGCCTACGAGAGTCTAGAACTTTATACCACCTACAGTAAGACCTTTTACATGCTTCCTTGTCTAGGGTACGGCAACGGCAGAACACTACTGTAAGTACATCGTAAAGTAAGGTATGTAGTCTACCAATATCAAGCCGACTTTAAGAATCCTCCAGTCTCTCTTCCAGCAGGAAATCAATGCCTGAAGAAGCTACTACGAGGAGGAAGAAGCGCTTGTCATGACTAGCTACATAGCTCACCGCCTCAGTAGGACCTAGTTCGTATGCTTGTGCATCAAGAGACTGGAAGAGATCATACCTGAAGTATAAGGTACTGTTCAACTACATACTACAAAACATAGACGACTTTTGTTTCTAACTATCTAGCCCGCTTGACTCTTCTCACACGTGTCACAAACGCCGTGGGCTCTGAGCGCTTACGGCGGCTGCTCGTAGTCGTCGTAGTCGGTCGGACAGTCTAATAATGCCGCGGGGAGCATAGATAACGATTTATCTGATTATTGGGGCGCTATTTAGGTTTCGTGACTTCGGTGCTTGAAGAGCTCTTGCTGGAGGTAGTTGAGGCAATCCTGACTGCAGCCTGCTGCGCGAGTGAACGTTCGTCAGTATTCTTCTTGTTGAATGTTGAACTATGCGCATCTACATGTACACCGCCTTCAGAAACTTACGTTTACCGTACTCGTAACCCGAGTCGTTGTTGTAGTCATCGTCGTCGAGCTTCGGGTCGAAGTAGTAGTTACCGGACAAGTAACAGTAACAGGCTTACTAGCAGCCTGGCCATTGAGGATATCCTTATGCCAAGTGAGTTGATCCTTACCACACACAGAGTTATTCTTCGCATAAGTCGCTTCATACAGCATAACGCCGCCGAACAAGGAAGTAGTGCCATAGAAGCGTTGAATTGTGCGTTGAGCCTCGGCGAGAGTCAAGAAGTAAGAACCATCACCCGCAGCTTGAGGCGCAGCTACCAGACCGAGATAGTATTTCACATTGGGGTTCAACGACGCGGACTTGGTCCAGTTGGTGTAGCTAATATCCAGGTTCCTGTTCGCGCCGTTCTGGTTGTTGATGCCCGCTCTGGCACTGCATTGCGGTGTGTTGTAGAATTGTACCCAGATGAAATCGAACCACGCGCGGTTCAAGACGTTTGTGAAGTGCACGTCGGGCAGAACGCATTGTGGCGCTCCAGAGAGGTAGTAGCTCTTCGACTTGTCCAGTGGGAAAAGAGTGTTTCTCAAGCGGTTGATCATCTGCGTGTAGCCCGACGTGAGTCGACTGACAGGAGTGACGTTACTCTCAATGTCGAAATCAAAGCCGTCCACTACCGCATTGCCCCAAGGACGTGGACCGGTCCAGCTGGAGTTGACAGGTCCCCAGGCACCCCAGAGAAAGTCGGCAAAGTTTCTTCCAGATGCATCGCTCCGGATGTAGTAGTCTGTCGGGTATGCGCCACCTAGAGAGAGGAAAATCTTCTTGCCATAGGTCTGCTGGCAGGTAATCACATCCTGGCCAATGTAAGGGCAGGTCTTGAGAAGCTGGGTCGCACCTCCAGTAGAGTTCTGATAGGTGTCTCCCCAGCACGCATTACCAAAGTTACTTCCTGGGTATCCGTTGTCGCTATTGTCGGGGAATCGATTGATGAAACCAATGTTGATGACATCGACCGCTGTAAACTTATGTGAGCGCATTCCTCGATCTGGTGCTTTGGAGATTCTTACCTGCGATCTTGCAAGTTTCTAGCAATCTTTGTTGGTTAGGGCCCTGGCCCCAGTATGTGACCACGTTAGTCTTGCTAGATGGGTTGAAAGCGGCAGAGGCCAAAGAAACGATGCTGGCCGCGAAAGCAGCTGTCGCCAAAACTGAAGGCATAATGAAAAGAGTATAGGTGAGCAGATGCTCTAGTGAGTGGACGCTGTGAGCCGCGAGGCTTGAAGCTACAGTAACGAACGGGATGGGCGACAGAAAGGCCTACTAAACAGTACAGAAAATCCAACAAGCAGATTTCGCACTGAGTAAATGTCACATCTTATTAGGAGGTAGCTGAGAAAGCCCTGACTTCTACCTCTACCTTAGGAGGTAGCGAGCAGTCTATCATCCTTCGATCATCTCCACATTCCATAACGTGCCTCAGCTGGACGGTGACATTGGGAGTGATCGACTTGACGAAGGATTGGGAGGCGTCCAGAATTTTACAGAGGGACCACTCAGATGGAAGACAAAGTTGTTGCGACTCGGCTTGGAATGTGGCGTTCATGGTTTTGCCGTCTTGGACCGCGTCTTAGACGCCTCGTCTGTAGAGAGAGTGAGAGAGTGTGGGTGTGGGTGTGTGGGTGTGTACCTATAGTAGTAGTGGGAGTTGACCGAATGCGAGACAAGGACATCTTGGCGTTTCTGTTATGCATGAAATTAGTTCTAACAGGGGCTCGGTACCGGCCTGGGCATCGGTCTCGGGGGCGAATTCCCCATCTTGTCTCTCTTCTTCTACCTCCCGCCCTCACCGGTCCAGCTGTGTAATGCGCTGTGCGATGATTTATTAATCCTCCGCACGCGTTGCCAAGGCTACAATGCTGAATTCGATATTGCCCTCGGCCATCTTCACAAAACGACCTACGCCCAGCTCAATCGCGCGCGCGCTCAGCATATCCTCTGACTCGTCGAGAGCTCCACGATCAATTGGATCCCAGCTTCCCTCGAGCTGCTCCAACATCAGTAATGTGAAACAGCATGAAAGGAAGACGAATCTGCAAATAGCACCTACCTCCCACAGATGGCCATCGTTACCCTTCGTGAACGTGATGAAGTGAAACCCCACTGGCTCCTCGGCAGATGGCGCGACAGAGTCTCCCTTGACAGCAGAAGCCATGTGGGCCTCTTCAAGATCTTTGCTATTGTACAGCACCTTGGCACGCTCGATGCGCTTCAGTGGCACGGCCTCTTTCAGCAGTCTGTCAATGAGAGATCCGTCGATGATGTAGTCCTTGGACGAACCATTGCCAATGGCATGGACGAGGGAATACAGACCGCAGGCATGACCTGGGATGAGAAGGCAAAGAGGAGTCAGCGAAGGCGTATCTGTGCCGGTGAAAGTACAAGTTGGTCTTTACCAATGGTCTGCTTGAACCAAATTACCGGTTCGTCCTTGCCACTGGCATCATATGTGATCTTCTTGTGCCCGTCGTATCCATCATATGCCGCGCGCGTCTTGTAGTAGACTGGAGCTGGGGCGATGAAGATGAGGGCGTGCACGGGTCTAGGTACCATGCTGAGTAAGTCGACATCGTCCAGACTGTAGACGTCGTAGAAGCCGACCTCAGAGGATACGCCGAGCCTCTTGATGAGATCGGTGAACACTTCGGCATTGTTTTCCAACGGTATGAAGGTCTTCTTCCCCATGGAATTGACGTAGACGCCGGGTGTGGTGGGAGCTGCCATTGCGAATGCGTGACTTGAGTGTATATGACACTTGACTTACACTGGATACCTGTACCTAAGGTAAGGTAAGGTAAGGTAAGGTAGGTAAGGTCAGGTAGGTACTACCTACCTTACTGAACACAACGTCAAAGGCTTGGCAATAATCGCGTTTGTTTCAATTCTCAACTCTCTACATGTCAATCAAAGGACACGGAGCTACAGCTGGCTTGCTCCACGAGAGGAATGAGGCTCTCGCAAGTTCCATAATCTACAGTAAAAGAACGACGCTATCATATCAAAAACCCCCCAAATCCTCAACTTGAACGAGTGATGTACCGTACCTATGAGGAGGCAAGAGTCAGCCAGGAGTCCGGTCTACGTTTCTCTCGAGTAGCGACACCACCAGGTGCACTTACTTCGAGCAAAGATAGTGTTGTTGTCACTTCCGGATTGATCTTTGTTCACTGTGATCCAGCCTGTACGGAGTATGCTTCTTGCCGTCTCGAGAGCCCGGGAGAGTGTTCAAGGAAACAGGTCTATTATAGCCGGCATCTGGATTGTTGAGTTCACGACCGTCATTTTCTGGGTAGGGCATCGCTGCTCGACTGGTAGACACGAGCTCTTCCGACACAGGCTCTTTCGACCCAGGCTCTTTCGACCCAGGCTTTTCCGACCCAGGCTTTTCCGACTCAGGCTTGTCAGACACAGGCTCTTCTGACACAGGCTCTCCTGACACCTTTGCCGGCTGTTTTGAGTCTTCGACGAGCGGCATCGCTGCTTGACCGGTAAACACACTCTCTTCTGGCACAAGCTCTTCCAACACGGGCTCTTCCGACACAGGATCTTCTGACACATTTGCCGGCTGTTTTGGGCCTTCGATGGGCGGCATCTCGTGGGATTCTGTGAGGGGAGCGGGACTGTTTGGTGGAGAGTTCTGTGCACTAAAGATTGATATCAGCGCTGTCTTCGGAGCCAGACATGGACGAAAATTGACTCACTTGCGCCTCTCGATCCTTCTCTCACGTCTCGAACGCCATCTACGTTTGATGAAGTTCAGACCGTTTGGTATGAAGTTCAGAAAACTGAAGATGAACTTCACACAGGCGGTTATGAATTCAATGCATCGAGCTATCGCGTTTAGAACGCTCGTAAGGGTGTCCCAGCAGCTCGACCTGTCTGACATGTCGAGATGATGAAGCTGAAGGTGTAGATGCTGTATTCCAACGGTGATAAGGTATCTCTGAGGCAATAAGACTGACGATGTAGATGCTATGTCCCGATGGCGGTATCTCACAAGCGGTGGATCTGGAATGTAACAATCAGCAAGTAAGATGTTAACGAGCAGATGGTTGCGAAATCCAAGAAATAGGTGTAGACTCGACCAGGCACTCGAGAAAGAAGAACCGGTCCTTCGGCGATGATCTCTCCTTCTCTTCCTGGTCCTCGAGCTTGCGAAGGCACGTCCAGGCAAACAACCAACCATGATGCGTCTCTGAACCTGCCAAATAAGTGCTTGTGGCAATCAATGTACTATCTTTATGCAGTAGCTGACGGGTTCAAGGCCGCCGCCATGATGATAAGGTAGGTAGGTATACAGACGACTCGCATTGAAAACTCTACCGCCCCATAATCCAGCTTGTCCAACTCTTCGTGGTTTCCGCAGCATTATGGGCAGCAACCTGTGCTTGGCGATCCAAAGGTCCGCCGGCAGGCGCAAGCATTTCCGGTACCTTCTCACCCTGCCTTCTATGCTGATCCACTTTATCCTCCACGGCTTGCAGAACATGCCGTGCTTCCTGTCTCGCCTCCTCGGCCGCAAACTCCGTCTTTTGCCCTATGGTCCCTGTTGTACTCGTTGTAGCGGCAGCAGCAGTAGCAGCACCTAGCCGCCCGCCTTTCTGCTCCTCTTTACTCAGATCCGAAAATAACCAATTGCTAGCCCTCTTGAACATGCCCGGCCGATTCTTCTTGTCAATCTCCGCCTGTCTCGCATTCCTCTCTCGATTAATCAGCAGAATCTGATCCTCCGTTGCGACTCCTTGACTAGCGGCTTGTGTTGCGATGGCTAACTCTCTCGCTCCTTCGATTTGTTTCTGCTGTAGCCATTCCTTCCTCTTCCGCCGGTTATGCATCAACATATCCGTAATTCCAGCAGTAGCTACTGCACCTGATAGGATTGAAAACGCTATCAGGGAGAGCGCTGTTACACGATGTGCTCGATCTGCCCATACTCGGCCTATTCGGACGGTTTTGTCGAAAGTAGTTTCCCGACCTTGCTTTGCCAGTGCGGCTGCCGCGCGCAGGCGTTGTATTTTCTGCTGTGGGCTTTCATTGGCAGGGGCGGAACCGAAGTCTATTCGAGAGGAAGTCGTTGCTGATGGCGCGGCAGATGTGAATGTGCTGGAGGCGTATGGGCCAGTAGAGGTGAAGCGCGTGGCGTCGGAGGGCGATCGGGCCATGGTTGGAGGTTGTAAGGATGTGTATATGTACAGGCAGGGAGATGGTCTGATGGGGGGTGTTGGACGTGTTACGTGCAATGCATTGGAGTCGCTGTGCGTTCTGATCTGGACTGGTCTTCTCCTTTGACGAGAAAGAACTTCGTGATGACCTAAACTATTTAGATCTACCCGGCGTACAGTGGTAGCTCTACCGCCATCGCACTCGGCCCGACCTTCCCTCCGACGAAACCTCAGCTATTGTGTCGGCCTCTGCTTCCCTCATCTCCTCGCCTCTGCTGTCCTCATTCACGCCACCAACAGCAAGTCTCGGGACGCCGCGCTCGCGGAAGCAAGATCAAGAGCCTGTACGTGTATATACTGTCACAAGCATATCATATTGTACAGTCAGTAGCGCCGTACACACCATGGCAGATTCAAGCAATACCACCACTCCGTTGCCTGATCTTCAGACAATCCTCGCCAATCTCGCTGCGTACAGCAATGGCGGAACCCAGGGAGAGTATGTCAGTCCAGCGCCAGGTGCGGTGACCGTGAAGACTGGCGAAGGAGCGCATCACATTCCACGCGACCCGCGCCTCTCACAGCAACCGCCACCAGCAAGGCCCAACATCGACCCAGCCACCATCACAGTCTGGCCAGAAGCTCTGCGCTGTGTCAATAAGCTGTCTGCTCAGAATGCCGACTTCGCTGCAAGCATCAGACGTGTAAGCCGGCATACTGTTTCCCGTGCCAAGAGAACCCATTGACACATTCTAGATGATCAAGGACAAGAGGACCAACGAGATGGATTGGTACAAGGAGAGACAAAACCTCAAGCAGAAGCAGTCCGTGAGACACCTCGAAGTTGCCAAGACCAATGTTATCATGAAGGCCTTGAATGGCGACTCATACCAGCAGCCAGCAGAGTCTGAGACACCTGAGGCGAAGAAGGAGAGGGAGCTTTACGAGTATGATCTCAAGATTCATGCTGCCCAGGAGAAAATGGACAGAGCCATGGCACTGGAGCTGAAGAGGCTTGGTGTTCCGTTTTTCGGCACGGACCAAAAACTGATCGTGCCGGAAACTGGCGACGTCTCGAAAGTGCCAGCTGGAGGTGCCAAGTGGAGTGTGCCTGTTACAGAGGCGCAATTGTCGGCTCTTCAAAAGCGAATGACAGACTTTTTGGAGGATCTTGTGGTCAACTAAACCCCACAAGAGCTGTCTTCTCCGCTCGCAGTGCATAATCTGTTCCACTGTAGGCAAATTCGGTGCGGAAATAACCCCATTTGACACCTGATAGAAAGCCTTCCCCGTTTGCCACGTCTCCAGTCCGAGAGTGTCAAGGCTGAGCTCGCCGTCGCCGCCTTCGATGCCGCGGTCCCTCACGTGATTGAGGAAACATATATGCTGGAAACCTTGATTTTGTTGTGTGGAGATGCTTCACTCTTTTTCATGACCGATTTCTTTCTGTGATCTAGGCGGAACGTGCGGCGCTATGCCCCCGGGTGCTGCAAGAAGCAATGTAGAACGCTGCAAGAAACAAGCAATTCTCGTTGACCGCTTCGTCGACATGATCTGGAGACGCCGCTGAACATTCTCAGTGAAGTAGACGACAGCTTCCAGCATAGGTAGATGGTACCTCTAGTAGGTACCTAAGGTCAGGTATAGGTACCTTGTGCAAAGAGGCAATCGCTTGGCATTTGCTTGGCACAAATATAAGATTCACGTCGCGCGTCACCTCACGTCGTCCATCACCGCGAGAAGTACTACTGCACACTACTGACCATCCACACGCACTCAGCTTCCGCCGTCCTCTTCACGTGCACCACAACCAAGCCACTGCCACTTCAAAGCAAAATCCCCGACTAAAAGTCAAAATGAAGACCGACAACTACTTGTCTCTGTGCCTCGAGCAGGCCGCGAAGTCGCCTCTGCACTATCGCCATGGCGCCATCGTTGTGCGTGGTGGCAAGGTTATTGGACATGGTCACAACGACTATCGTCCAGGCTTCAACGGTGGCGCATTGAAGAGCGGGCGTATTGCTCACGGTGGCTATGATGGAGCTGCCATTGCTGAGCTGAAGAAGAAGCTGAAGGGCAAGCAGAAATGCGACAAGCCCGAGAAACAGCAGCAGAACCAAATCGATAGAAGCAGCACTTTTGTCCCATTTGAGAGCACCAACTCAGGCGGTGGTCATTCGGTCAATCAGCCACTTTCGATGCACTCGGAGATGATGGCAATTTACTCTGCCCTCAATGCCTCTTCGGCGATGTCCTCTACGACCTTCTCCCGCGAAAAACCGTGCTTCAAACTACCATGTGCGGATAAACGTAAAGCTCGACTACGACGTAATGTGCTCGAGGCCTATGTCAAGGCCGTCTGCCAGACCTCTGCCGGCACTGGCAAGCTGCAAGTTCAAGAGTGCGGTTTTGAAACTTCCGCATCTCAACCAGGTGCACTTGGAGAACAAATGCAACAACAGCACGCCCAAGGAGGGCGACAAGGGCGACCTGTCCGCCCAGAGCTTAGCCAATTTGAGTGTGGCGTTTCACGAGGATCTGGGTGTTCAGAAACATCATCAGAACCGGAAGAACGAGAAGAAGAAGAATGGGAAGAAGAACCAGTACCAGTACGAGTATCAGTACGGCGCGTATGGACAGAAACAGCAGGACTTTGCCCAGCGACAGCCATCTGCGTCTAATCCGAGGAAAGAATATTCTGCAGGAACTCACGAGTGCGATATGGCACAAGGGAGTGAACCTAAGATTAACAATGGTGGTGTGAAACAGATTAAAGCTACAGCGTCCGACTTCAGAGAGGCTCCTCGTCACACGAATCCGAAAAAGGACTACAAGCGGGTAGGTGCAAACAACAGCAAGCCTTTGTGAGTGACTAATGATGTGCAGTCTGGTAAAATGCGGCTTAGCAGCACCGCTGCGAATGAGAGAAAGCCAATGCAGCCTGTTCTGGTACCCACTGGTCATACTCACAACAGCAACATCAAGGTTAATGATCGGAAGCAAGACCCCAGGCTGCGAGGCGCTGATCTCTATGTTGTCAGGATTGGCTGGTCTAGTACAGCACGTAAGAAGCCTACCAAGCCCAAGGCTTCTTCAGAACTTGGAGTTGTCGATGCCGATGCTACTGTAGTAGAGGATGCAACGTACTCGAGCACTTCTCGGCTTCCAGGCCCTTCGACCACAAGCAGTAGCTCTGGCACTGGCTCTCTTCACGACGAACTGATCAATCGCGAGCCGTCTTCTTCCGCGTCTCGTCCGCCAGTAAGCGATTCCATAGACGACTGCTCTTTCGATAAGGATAAGATCCACGCCTCTCGTCCATGCTATCGTTGCGTCGCATTCATGAATCAGGTTGGCATACGTCGTGTCTTTTGGACAAATGACGCTGGTGAATGGGAAGGCGGTAAAGTCGCAGCTCTCATCGAGGCTATGGATACTGGCATGGAAGACGCTGCGAAAGGCGGGCCAACTGGTAATGGGATCTTTGTGACGAAGCATGAGGTTCTTATGCTGAGAAGGATGATGGGTGCTAAGGCAGGTATGTGATGCGGTACCACTCAAATCAAACTGTGATTGAAAGCCGTACAGAACGTCGAACTGGTAGCAATAACGGCAATCGCTACTGAGATATAGTGAACTAGCCGTCGCTAGCTCTGTCCGTCCCCTTATTTGCTCGCCCACAACCTATGATGACCTCCTTCCTGCTGGTCGTGTTCTTGCAGGGTCCGGCATTCGGGTTCTTTCGTTTTTCGGTAGCGCCGGAAACACCAGGAATCTATCGCGAGTCCTCTCCATGAGGAACATACGGCGAGATGCCCCATCCTTCGCGCACCGATGGCATATGCGGTAACGGCCTTTGCTCTTGGTTGCACTGCACCTTGTCCTACAATCATTACAATCCCAGCACCATTACACGTCGTGGTTCTTGCGAGTGCGAAATTCTTTTGCGTGGAAACTTGTGGGTAGGTAGCTTTGGGCCCATCGTGCTCGCTTGGTCTCTGCCTGTAATTCAATGGACGTTACCAGTGTGCCTGTAAGACTGCCACACTTCATTCTTTGAGTTTTTACAGCGCAGAAGAGAGTAGCAACACTGTGGGAACTCCGACGTTCGAGATTAGCTATGAAGCTGACTGGGATTAGTTCGATGGGAGTATCTTCTCAAAGATATTTTACGCTGATAGGCGCACTGCATAAGTTGCTACATTTGCAGTTGATTGCACCGTTCCTCGATACCGTGGGACTTTTACATTTTGTTATGAGGCTTGAAGACGAAGTTCAACTCTGTGACAAGACCAGCTCTGCGAATCGCGCTAGCAGGGTCAACCCTGTCATTGTTGCATGGCGCACAAGTGAAGTTGGTCTCTCTCCGGACGACATGACGCTGCGCGACCAGTCCCATCACAATTTGAAAAGCTAGGAACCGGCTCTCTTTCACTCGATATGACAACGGGTCTAAGGCATATACATTCCAACTTCTTTTGCTACGAACAAAGACCGAGTGGTGTTCTGCAACTTCCATTCTCGCAATTCATAATAGAATATCGAGCGAGGCGACGCTTCTTCGACTACAGGTACCGAAAGGAGAATGACATGCCATCGGACACTGAGAACAAGCCGCACGATCGGTCAGCGTTTTGTTCTTCTTCTACATGCCACATGCACTTAGACCCGCATGGAATTTTTGGCGCCATATGAGAAGCAGGCCTGCTGGTCATCTTCTACATGCCACATGCACTTCAGCCTGCATGGAATTTTTGGCGCCATATGAGAAGCAGGCCTGCTCCAACTATTGCCATTCCACGCATATTCTCTTATATGCGCTCTGCAGAAATCTTCCCCCATTCTCTACTCCACCAGTACATAGTGCGGATATGCCAAACCTCACCAATCTTCATCACTAGCACACGGTGCCAATCATCTGCTGCATCTTTGTTGACGCCATCGAATCGTTAGCGTTAGAGGCAAAACTCGAACCAAAACGCCCCGGAACGGGCCAGAACGGTACCTGAAAGCAATACCCAGATCGAGTTGTGCACTTTTGGCACGAGACTGGCCTAGTCACCTTAAGGCCCCGGAGGACGGCATCCAGTTCATTCTCGCCGGTGACCGCCTTAGACCAGGGGAAAAGACAGAGGTTGCGGAGTGCAGCAACGACTTCGCCCGAACTCGCGGTAGTGTGGGTAGATCCGTGATGCAGTTGGATTGCCGTTCAGTACGGAGGCTGTAGCTATAGCGTAAAGAAAAAATAAGTCAGAAATAGGCACTGTAGTACAAGTTAGCCAAATTGTGCCCCATAATAGTCCAGAAGGCCCCGGTTGCCCCAGGAGGAAGCACTAGTACAGCTAGTGGAGCAAAATGGTTCACTCACAAATCTTTGGGGCGGCGGTGATATTGGTGTCAAAAAGATAGGAACCAGCGCGCGGGGACGCAGTTTTCTACGAAAAGGGAAAATCTCGATAAGAATTGAGAAAAGGTAACGAAGGTAGGTTATAATAAGTTTGAAGTGATGATTGGATATAATTCGCAAGTGTAGTCCCCTCAGCAGAATATCGTTTTCATGATGCCGTGATGACTTTCGATGAGAGGAGGGCAGGAGAGTGAATTGATGTGGAAAAGTGCAATACAGCAAAAAGAGGATGAATTTCAAGTTAAGTCTTTTGGCATGGTTTGCTCTGACAAAGATACATCAATCAGTCGAAAGCTAGCTGCTTCGTGGGCTCATATGTGCATGGACGAGATACGTCCGTTCGATTGACCTGAAGTCACTCCTTGTTGCAATCATTTGCAACGCCCATGTCAAATTCTGATAGCCGTACTCCAAGCTTGACCTTGCACTAGAAGCGTCTGAACAATACCATCACTCGTTCCATCAACCCAGCAAACGTAGACTAGAACCTCCCGCCTCAAAAAGACTGCTACGATGAACGACATGAGCAGCAGCAGTACGAACCAAAAATGCTCTGCCAGAACCTTCCCATGAAGCCACTGAACCAATATCTTCACCCACCTTGCGTGGTGAGCGGCAGGATTCTCTCAGTCTTCTACCACTGGTGGAAACGGTCTCCCTGCTGGTAGAAGTGCACCCAAAAGCAGAAGAACCGAGAGTCGCCAATCGATACTCGCGGCAAGCACAGCCGCCAAGAGAGCGATGAGGCGGTCACGGTGGGATATCCTGGAAAGAGGAGAGTGCTGTAGGGAGGAACAGTTGTCGACGGTCTTGATACACTGACCACTCGGGGAGGCTTGCCCACATACTGGTCTGCAATCGTCTGTGGGCGGGGGTGTGCCGCGGAGAGTATTCTTGAGGAACGGGCGCTGTATCGAAATAGGCTGTATGGTCACTGTTACTGTCTGAGTGGACGTGGTGGTGGACATTGCCGGTGTCGATGGTTTGATTGTAGCGACATGAAACGAAGGGGAGAAGTGCCCTGGACTCCTCGGCGCAAGCGGGCGTGCGAGTGCCATGCACGAGCAGCTGGCTGCTATGCACGTCGTGGCAACGAGGACCTTCATACTAACTTGACGGTTCAGAGGCGTATGAGTAAAGATGTCAACGAAAGCGCGTTAGATCAGCGAGAGTGGTAGGTCGCAATTGACGACTTGCGATGAGTCTGTCCAACACTGTCTTTGTGCTGTAGAATACATGTACTGCTCGTATAAGCGGCGTGGCTATACCTGCAGTGAATGATGTCGCGCCCCCACAGCAAGCAGTGATGGCGGCATTCGCTGCCAGTGCTTGCATCGTGGTATAGGCTATGCTCAACGGTGCTGCTGCTAGGTTACGTGAACAGTGCAAGCCATTTTGCACTGTTTAGGTTTCCTTGCTTGCTTTCCACCAGCTGAGCAACGTCCTGGTCGCAACTAGATCCTACCTTGGCGCGAATACACTCTGCACAATACATCAGCACGCTGTTTTCTCAAATCAAGTTGAGTATGGTGTCGAATGTGTGGGTTTTCTCATCAGTCTTGGAAACCGTTATCAACAACGAGCGAGGCTCTCTGCCCCGTCTTGAAACATATTTGGAGTGTGGATTTATCATCATGAAGAAGGTGAAGAGGAGGAAACTCGAGAAATTACTGACCTGCATATAGTGAAATCGGGCTGTGCACGTATCGTGTGCAAGAGTTGGCGTGACTCCATGGGCACATCCTCGGAATGGCGGAATGAAGTAGATGCAGTGCTTCTACTCTTTCAAGTCAGGCCAAACCAACTTCGCCACCCACCTTGAGACTGCTGTTTCATCGGCTCGTCGGTGGGTGGTTTTGATGCCGGGATCGAGGCAGCTGTCACGACCTTCGGCTTCAGCTCGAACAGCCACGTTGTTCCCAGATGCCTTCTCCTCTCTCGCGAAACTTCCAAGCCAGTCCTATCAGCAACATCTTGCACAATGGCACCAATGTCACGATTGTACCAACACCCATGCACCTCAGCATGTTTCTCGGCAGAGTTGTCCAGAACCTTGTTCAACCATGGTTGATAGCTTCTCCCATGCTCAAGCAGCAGAATGCGTGCGTCGGGGTTAGAAGTATCAAGATATCGCACTATGTTCTCCAACAGCTCTTTCGGCTTGTCTGTACTGCACAGACCCATAGTCTGAATGATGGTATCGTACTTCTTGGGCGGGTCTGTCGGTGCAAGCGGCATCTCGCCCAATGCAGAAATGGGCGCAAAGCGGAGGGTAAGATGCGGCTTGACGACTCTGCTGCTGCTAAACCAGCCGGGTTTCCTGTACTCGGAATACAATGCCTGCCACTTCTGCTTGCAGACATCAATCATGGGGGCACTCAGATCGACGAGCGTCAGGCTGTCCACCTTGCCACCTTGCATAACATCATAGTAGCCCAAGTTACGGCCTGTCCCACAGCTGACTTCGAGTACATGGCCGATGCATCGTGAGGCGAGCTGTCCGCGGATCTTGCTGACGCCCATCAGCCATTCCGACATGCCGACCTCGCTGTCAAAGCTGTCGGCCGTCTCATCGTAGCGCGCAGCGACGTCCTTTTGCTCGGCAATGTCGGCGATGTGTGGGTTCGAACAAGTCTTGTTGGCTGCCACAAAGAGCTCGCCCAAGTAGTATGCAATGGCTCCGAGAAGCAGCGCGGCGCCCAGACTCCCCGGCGGCAGATTCTTGAAGTTTACGGTCTCTTTCTTTGCTGCCGCCTTATCCTCATTGAAGAATTGCATTGCCTGGGATGGGGGTAGCGGTCGGGGTGGAGGAGGGGATGGTGTCGCGGGCTCCGGTTTACCCTTCTGCTGAATAGCTCCAGACTTGAGATCGCGCGTCCTCAAACCCCGACGAGCTGCTGCTCTGCATGGCTTCACGCCGACCCGGAATACGCTGCCGACTACATGGCGAGTCGCGTCCACTCGCTGCATCAGTAGTCGCGTGGAAGGGTCGGTGGTATTAACACAAGAAGATGGTGATGAAGAAGAAGAATGCAACAGAACACAAGGAGGACTGAAGGTACCTGATGGAGAATATCAGGATGAGGTGTCGTGTCGATGCAAATCTGGTTGGCTTGGAGCACGCTCCGCTCCGCTCCGTCTTCGGGCAAAATTTCCTGTCTCACCACGGGACGTCAAGTCCAAGGACCATCAGCAGCAGCAGCATTTCTTCCTCGCCTTCGCGCCGTGAATAATATATAGTAGGACATGCCGCCAATATACGCTAGAGTTCCTTCTTTCTGCCTGTAGGCTATATTCCCTCTCACACTCGCTCTCACACTCCTCCTCTCTCCTTTCCACACCACCCCCCATCTATCCCCCTCGCGCTGCTGTCCAGTCATGGATCGCGCCCAGCAGATCTCCGCTCATCTCAGTCCTGCACACACTGCCCCCAAAGATATACTCATCGTCGGAGCTGGTGTCTTTGGTCTCGGCACTGCGTATGCTTTGGCACAGAGACCCGAGTTCAGCAATACCAAAATCACTGTTCTCGAACGCACAGACTTTCCTGCCCAAGATGGCTCCTCCGTTGACAGCTCACGAATCATTCGAGCCGACTATGAAGATTTAGTATATGCGAGGCTGATGGAAGAAGCCATGCCGTACTGGAAAGCTGAGTTTGGTGCACAAGGCCGTTTCACGCAGTCCGGACTCTGCCTCGTTTCCAATGGCCAGGGGGGAAGTGCAGAGACTTTCCTCCAGGGAGCACTCACCAACGTGACTGAAAAACTAGGTCTCCGCATCGGCACAGATGTCACCGTCTTTGACAACGAAGCAGACGCCCGCAAAGTGATGGGCACCATGGGTGGCTTTGTGGGAGACCGTGGCTACGTGAATTGGACATCGGGCTGGGCGCATGCGGAAAACGGTATCAAGTATATGAGAGAGAAAGTCGATGCGCTCAACCGGGTCCACTTCCGGACGTCAGAAGTGTCCCGTCTGCTCTTCAAAGGCGGCAATGAAGTTCTCGGCGTGGAGCTGAAAGACGGTTCCCACCTCACAGCAGATCTGACGATTCTTGCCACAGGAGCCTGGACCCCCAAACTCATCGACACGAGAGGTATCTGCTCCGCCACCGGCCAAGTCCTCACCTACATCGACATCACATCCGAAGAGCAAGCCCAACTCTCCCAACCCGGCCAGCCCGTCATTCTGTGCGAAAACGACGGCCTCTTCATCATCCCGCCCACGGGAAACAAGCTCAAAATCGCTCGACACGGCTATGGATACGCCAACTTCGTCACCATTCCCCATCCCGAGCAACCCAACGGAGGAGAAGAAATCACAGTCTCCCTCCCTCGAACCAAACTCGACGACCCCACCATGTCCATCCCCGCAGAAGGCCAAACCGCATGTCGCAACTTCCTCCGCGCCGCAATTCCCCGTCTCGGCGATCGCCCCTTTACAGATACGCGAATTTGCTGGTATACGGACACTCCGACGGGCGACTGGCTCATCACCTATCATCCTCGATATCGCGGACTGTTCATCGCGACGGGAGGCTCGGGACACGGATATAAATTCTTACCGATTATTGGCGAGAGGATTGTGGATGTCTTGCAGCAGCGCGATCGGGATGCTCTGGGGAAGGAGTTGAGAGAGAGGTGGGCTTGGCCGGAGAAGAGGCAGGAGGCGGATCATGTGTGGACGAATGATTGGAGAGGTGGAGGCGAGGAGGCGAAGGGGATGGTTTTGGATGTGGAGATGAGGAAGGGAAGGGAAGGGAAGTGAAGTGAAGTAAAGTTGTTGTCTAATTGAGGGCTTGAGGAAAGTATATTTTGAGCCCTATACTTCCTATATAGACATAGAGCGGTTTGGTATGTGATCTGCACTTTAAGGTAATCAAGCCACCACGAAGTGACGCACCGCATCTCGCTACCTCCTAGGAGGTAGGTACCTTTGAGCTAAATGATGCGGCTCTGTCATATGGACTACTATACAGTTCGTGGTTGGTATGTCTATAATACGCCTCTCACATAACTCATCACTTCAGAAGCCTAACGAAGCGTCGAGTGTACATCATCTCTCCTATTTCCCATCACACACTCCACACATCCGTCGTCGTCCGCATATGAAGGCTGATTGATAGGTACCTGAGTAATAAATCGAGATGACGGTCTCTGGTGATGCCGACTCCGACCTGATCTAGACCTCCTCCCAGGCGCTGGCGGCCAAGGAGACGGACCCAAGCGCATGCCTGTTCTTTTGATGACAGCCACGTTCATCCCAAGAGAATTGAATGTTATAGCCTTATAGATGTGGCCTCGAGCACACATATTCAAAGGAAAATAATGGCGCTCACACCCGTATCACTTGGCAAAGCTGTTTTGGAGGGAACGGGACCATGCTCCTTTGAGTTTGCAACTCAGCTTCGCAAGTGTAAGCTCCACAACGAGTTTCAGGATGAGAAGTTACGAATCTGTCGCCGGTTTTCTCAGGTCAGGCTCTTGCACGTGTGAAAAGGCAACGTCGTCGGAGGTATCGCCGCCGAGGCATCCCTCTATGCGACGCCGATTGAGGGCCCCGTTGGATGGCAACCGTTGATGGCTTCTGTCAAAGCATACCTAATGCATGACAGTCCGCTTTGGAAGGGCAGCGGCAGCCGCAGTGTGGTGTCATCATCGTCGTGTATACATATAGGTACCTGTACCCGTATCTTGGGCGGCGCTGAAGAGAGAGAGAGAGAGAGAGAGAGAGAGAGGGGCACCGCAGACTGAGCCCTGGCTCCCAGATCACTACTAGTAGCATGGCGGATGCAATCTGATGGAAGAAGTCAGTATTGTGGGAACGGAAGAAGGAGATGGACCGGGTTTCCTCGTCCACATACGAAGACTCCGTTCCATTCTCTTCCATGGATGGCGGACGGTGTTTGCCAAGAGAAGGGCCCGGAAGGTAGGTTTGTACAATGTCCGACACCGGAACCCTGCTCCCACCATGATTACGATGTAGAACTAAGATACATCTACCTTACCTTAGAGAACCACTTCTACGTTCCTCTCATCACCGCCAGCGCCGGTGACTGTAGCCATTGGCATTGGACATCGTCCCACCGAAGTGGCTGCGTGGATGACAGAGGGCGCACGTAAGAACGACAGTATCATGTGTTAGGTACCTGTACCTCCTAGGTATAAGCGAGGGATTCGGAGGGAAGGCCACGCCAAGGCCTCGACTACGGTATACTGTAGCAGAGTTTCCCAAGGCAGTAATTGTATTATGTACCTCTCTTTATCGTTCCTGCACAACAACCACGACTGTCACGAACGACACGAGTCGTCGAAACGTGTTCCTGAGTCAGCAGAGTCTGACCTGCAAGGTACCTGTTCCTGGACCTGCCTTACTTCAGGTACCTACGGAAGTTCCCACACTCACTTCAAACTTCCTTCCTCCCTTCCGCGACACCACCTTTGCGGTACACACCACCTGCACCGCTGCACCGCCCAGAGAGCCGCTTCCCGCTTTCCGCATTGCTGGCCCTGGTCCCCTAGCTTCCAGCTGGGCAGCTGCACAGACAAGCTGCACAGACAGACAGAGTGAAGTGGAACCCGTCGGTACGTCCCTATAGGTAGGTGCTAGAAGGAAGAAGGAAACTGAACGAACTACGACGTCGTGCATCACGAACTGCTTCCGGCCTTCCATCGCCCTCGACACTTTTTGCTAGAACGACGGGAGTCTGTTTCATCTGCCTTGGGTTGTCTGGTGCCATCATGTCTTCTCGCCCCGCTGCTGCTATTGCTGCTGTTGCCTGCTGCTATATGTCTTTCTGCACCGCCAACCACCTCATGTCCCTCCCTCCGGTTGGGACTACGATTGAACGGCTGGCTCTCGTTTGGTGATCACGTCCTTGTCTTTCCTTCATCCTCCAGTCTCTACATCCTCCTGTCTTCAACTTGGTCCGCGCTTCTTCCTTTTTTTCATCCAATGGAGGCGACTGCACAGCCGACCGCATTCGCCGTCCAGAATGACACCCGGCCCGTCTTGATCGTTATCGTCTCGATCATGCTGATTCTGGTGTCTCTGATTGGGATCAGTCTGCGCATTTACTCCCGACTGGCAATCTTGGGAAAGCTGTTCGCCGACGATGGTACGAATATGTCACTCCCTTCCCTTACCTACCTGGTAGCTTACAGGTACCTGTACCTTTCATGGGCGATGCAATGAGGTGGAGTAGCGACGCTAATCATCCTTCCCACGCAGTCTTGATGCTCATGGGCACCATCACCGCCATTGGCTTATCAGCGTCCTACATTGTCGGGGCACATCATGGCTTCGGAAAACACGTCGCGCAAATCACTCCCCATGAGGTCCAGCTGCTCCGGAAGATTACCTTTGCTTGCATCTTCTTATACATCATGGCCCAGCTGCTGGTCAAGACTGCCGTTTTAGTGCTCTACTACCGGCTGGACCAGAGAACTTCGATGCGAACCACAGTCTACATTCTCATCTTCATCGTGGCCACCCAGAATATTACTTTCTTCACCATGCAGTCTCTCTCGTGCATTTCCATTGGCGCCGCGACTCTCAATCACTGCTTGACCCTGGGGCAACTACAGCTGCTCTTCAACGTCACTGGTGTAATCATCATCGCAATCGATATCGCCATCTTCGTTATACCCCTTTGGATGCTGCATAATCTGGAGCTGCCTGCCAAACAAAAGCTCGCAGGTGGTACAGTATTTGCACTCGCTTTTCTCCCCATTGCTGGTACGCTTCCCCTCCTCCCCACTCGACTCGAATGACTGACTGGAACTGACATTGATCTCTCCACAGCTGGCATCCTTCGTTGCTCCTTCATCTGGCATGCAATCGACACCAGCGATATGCACTACAACCTCGTACTGGGCGGCATCTTCGCACAAGTCGAAATCCACCTCGCCATTTTGTGCGGCTCTGCATCGTCCTTTAAAGTCCTGCTCAAAGGCGTCTGGCCCAGATGTGGCCGCGGCGACGCATCTACGGGATTCTCATTCACGGGACCACAGTCTCGACCGATCGAACTCCCAACCCCGTGGCCAGCAGACCAACACAAGCTGCCCGCAATCTCCCTCTCCAAAACTTCGACGAGTACAGATGAGAGTTGGAGCACGTGGACACCGCATTTCCCGGGGCTGGACGAAGAGAAGGGGACGAGTGAGTGGAATAATCGAACTTGGCCGTCAGAGAGAGAAGTCGCGGATACACATATCCCCACATTTGCAGACTTTGAGTTTCCGCAATCCGCATATAGAAAATAGACGCGGTTAAAAGCCACCTGCGCAGACTGGGTAGAAGGGAAAAAGTACCTGTACCTACTCTCGACATGAGATGATGACAAGTGTGGAGGACGACTCAAGATTACAGTTTACCGGTCATACCATCACATCCCATCACGATTCTTGACGATATGAAAAGAAAAGAAAAACAGAAAAAAAAGAAGAACGTGATGTGGTTCCTCCCTCCCTTCCTTCCTTCCTTCCTTCCTTCCTTCCTTTCTTCCTTCCTTCCTTTCTTCGTTCCTTCCTTTCTTCATTCCTGTAATTGATTAACTTAGTCAGCGATTGAGAAGCACCTATGGAATAAGGTACATGTACGTACCTGGTACCAGTGAAGACCGATATAGGTAATTGAATTTTTACTAGGTAGACGAGACTTGGGATGATACTATTTAGTAATTTTAGTTCGAGAAATAATACTGTGATTACCTGCCAGCTATACTACCTGTAGTTTATCGTCTTGGAATTGGTTTGGGTTCTTAACTCAATTCAATTCAATGCAACCTGGAATGCAATACACGAACCGGACTTGATATCGATAGCGATGGGAATATGAGAGAGAGAGAGAGAGAGATTGAGAGAGGCAAAAAAAGAAAACAAAAATCAGAAGGCTGTCAAGATCAGCTCCCACAAGATGCTTCGTACATTAACTACCTGTACCTTATAAACCCGGGCACGTCTACAATTCGTAGATCAACACCAATCCCAATCACAATGCAAACAAAGCCCGTCCAGATTCCGGACCCAAGCAGTCTTCTGAAAAGGGAAAGAAAGAAAGAAAGAAAAACTGACATTGCATGCCACTTTTATTTCTTCGCGGGCTTGCGTGCCACCATGAGATACATGGGTGTAAACAGCTTTTCACGGCCACCAGCAACCAAGCAATCCGCAGCCACAGCAAGCGAATCCGCAGTCTTTTGCGTGCCTCGAGGTGCCAAGTTGATCATCTCGAGCGCACCCACAAACTTGTGTACGATGCCACGACCAAGCTTCGTCATACGCACTAGCGTGGGGAAGTCCCAAATGCTCTGCATGTACTTCAGCTCTCCCGACAGAGGCCAGTACCAGGGGAACTCATCAGGCCGATCCGCCAAATCTTCATTCAGCTCCAACTCGAAGCCAGCTGCCTTCATCGCCGCAAGTGCAACTTCAATCTTCTCCATGTTGGAAATGCCATCTCCTTGTTCGATTCCCAAACGAATCTCGCGATGATGGGGGTTGTTGTTATCGTATGCATCCGTCATCAACCACTCGTACACTCCAAACACACCACCGGGCTTGAGGACGCGGAAGATTTCGCTGTAGATGCCCTCGAGAGAGGGAGCGTGCACTGTAGCTTCGATGGCGTACACGGCATCAAATGAGTTGTCCTCGAAAGACATTTGCATGAAGTCGCCCTTGACATAATTCAGCTTGTGTGCCAATCCCTCCTTTTTCGCATATTGCGTTGCACGCTCAATCTGGTAATCGTTGTTGTTCAAACCAGTGATGTTCGCGCCCGAGAATTTGCAGATTTCACGTGCAGGTCCGCCGACACCACATCCCACATCTAGCACTTTCTGGTTCTCCTGGAGATTCATCTTCAAGGCGAGGTAGTGCTCGTGTCGCGCGATTGCTTGTCTGAATGGCTCGCCGGTAGAGAAGCGACAAAAGTGGAAAGACTGCGACCAGCCGTATTCGTAGAGATCGGTCGCGAGGTTGTAGTAATGGCGCGTGAGGGTCGCGTACTCGTCGCGGCGGGCCTTGCGTGTCTCCTCCGTCTCCTCGGCGGAGGCCTTGTTGTCCCAGTGCTTGAAATATTCGTCGACAGCAGCCTTTTGGGCTTCCTTGTTCTTGCCCATCGCTGCGATCAAACCGCCTCGTCCTTCGCCAGTCTTGCCATGCAGGGCTTGCTTGAACTGTGCATCACGCTCCTTGTCTTCCTTTTCGAGTTGAGAGAGAGCCATTGTGAATTCAGGTGGTGGTAGCTAGAGATCGTTGCAGGGCGGACAGTGAGTATAGAGTGGTGAATGGTGAAAAGTGAGTGTCGAGGGTGGTGATTGTGGTGAAGACAGGTCGCCTTGCAGTAGGTGTATATAATGCCTCTGCTCCCAATGGGCCATCGTACGACAACACTTGACATTATTTGAGCAGGGGTCTGCTTAGCGCGCCGGTCGGACATGCTAGCCGCCCCTGGGAAAGGTCAGGTACCAGTGTAACGGTGTAGTCACGTGCAGATAGATAAGATTTGTGAGCACGTCGACGTCGTGCAGTGAGAGATTACTACCGCTACGACCACCACCACCACCGCTTCCCTTCTCTCCCACTCCAACAGGCTCCTTCGAACCCAATATTCAGCTCATCCGGCAGCCAAGAGACCACTCATCCAGCAGTCCAGAGACAGGTGCGCCACCCGCGTAGCACCGTGAAGGCTCCGTCGAGATGCCACCACAAGTGAGTCTTTACCTTGCACATTCATACAGTCCAATAACTAACATCTTACAGATCAAGCAAGACCTCAACCGCTCCGGCTGGGAAACCACCGACCTTCCCTCCGTTTGCGAAAAATGCCTGTCCGACAACCCTTACGTCCAAATGCTAAAGGAAGACTACGGCGAAGCCTGCAAACTCTGCACGCGACCCTTCACCGTCTTCCGCTGGAAAGCGGATCGCACTGCACGTCAAAAACGAACCGCAATCTGCCTCACATGCGCGCGACTGAAGAATTGTTGTCAGTGCTGCATGCTGGATCTCAGCTTTGGACTCCCCATCACGATTCGAGATGCTGCATTGAAGATGGTGGCGCCTGGGCCGCAATCGGAGATTAATCGAGAGTACTTTGCACAGAATCATGAGAAAGAAATTGAAGAGGGAAGAGGGCTGGAGGGATACAGCAAGACGGAGGAAAAAGGGAGAGAACTGCTGAGGAGGTTGGCAAACTCGGAGCCGTATTATAAAAAGCAGAGAAGGCTGGAACTGGAGGCTCAAGAAGAAGGTGGCCAGAAACTACTCGAAGGTGGAGAAGGACACAAGACTGGACCGATCAGGACGCAGGACTCGAAAGGGAAATCGGCATACGGCTCGGCATATGGACCGTCCACTACGAGAGGCGGCGGCGCAGCTGGCGGAAGAGGCGGAAGAGGTGGTGGAAGAGGTGGTGGGAGAGGTGGAAAGGGCTTCCCATCTGGAGCTGCTTTACCACCAAAACCACAGGACATTGCTCCACCTGCAGACAAGAACATTACGAGTTTATTTGTGACTGGAGTCGAAGACGATCTGCCCGAGCACGCCATCAGGGAGATTTTCTCACAACACGGTGCGTTGCGGTCACTAGTCTGCAGTCATCGCTCGCATTGTGCCTTCGTGAACTATATGGATCGCGAGGGAGCAGAGAAGGCGGCGCAGGCATTTCAAGGCCGGGCCGTGGTGAAGGGTGTACCTTTGAGGGTTCAGTGGGGAAAGCCTAAGCCTTTGGACAGTATGGAGCGTGACCAGAGGATGGAGAACGCAAGAGCAGGCAGGCGAACAGCCTCTGCAACCCAGGCACTCGCTGGACCTGCGGGCAGGAAAGCTATTGCAGGAGCTGCTGAGAACGCACCAGGCGATGACTTCGACAGTTTGGCAGCTGTCGCGCCGCCGCCTGGACAAGGCGACGTAGAGTACGCGTCTCTCGCTGGCGAGTGAGGAAGTCAACAGTGAATGCATGTTTGGGTGGTTTCAGCGAGGCGTCTGGTGTCTCTGGCAAATATAGCAGCAGAGTGGCGGCTTGTATCAGTAGATCGCATCCCAGCTGCGAGAATGCCATGATTTGACGTGGAGACCCAAGCGACCCGAATTTTCTCAACCAAACGGCTTGGTCCCGACAACAAGCAACAGGTCATTCCAAATGTCAGGTATTCCTCAAGCCATTACTACCTCAAGTACCTGTCGAGCTACACCTTCTCCAGCCCAACATCATCAGCATACCGCACATGCTGCTGAGCACCAGATTCCGACCAGAGTGCGCCCTTATGAACATGCTCGAATCGTGCAATCTCGACATCCAACTCGCTATTCCTCCGCAGCCTGCCGCCGGGCCCCATAGTCGGCGTAGCCGCATGAGTAATATCCGAATTAATCTTGCCAAAGTCGACGATTTCCTCAATGGGAACTTCCATATTGTCCTTGGAAGTGATGAAATTCAATGGGCCGGTAGAACCGTCGGGAACGATGGAAACTAGCCGGGTGAGAATGGCGAATTCTAGTTTGAGCTTGATTGAGTATACGAGGCCTTTGAGGAGAATTTGGAGAATGTAGAGGGATGCGGCTTCGACGCCTAATAAGACGAGATCCATGGAAATGATGGTGACGTTGATGGCGATGAGTTGTTGCATGGTCCTTCGTTGTTGACGTCCGCCGGCTTGCGATGAACTGCGGAGGAGATGGACGGTTTCTGTGATGTAGATGGACGATAAGATGGTCTCTTGGAGAAAAAAACCGACCATTTGGACCTGATGGAGAAAAATTAGCAACAGTGCTGCCCCCCTTTTTTTTTCTTTCTTGCGCGACAAAATATGATTGATTGATTGATCGATTGTGCGAGCATGCATTCATTACCTTTTCGATGATGTTGTACCCTCGCGCGAAAGTTGTGGTGCGGATTGTACCTTGGGCCCCGGCGGCCATGATCGATGTCGGCACGTGTAAGATGAGAACGTTCGTGATGATCATGTATTTAGTCCATTGAAGAATTCTGTCTCCTCTCTGGCCCGACACGATCAGATGTAGTCGTGACCATAGAACAACTGCCTGGCCAGTGATCATGGGGTACCATCCTACATAGGTAGCCAAAAGGTATCAGCTTTCGTTTTGACGCTTCCAAAGTTTTCCCAAGTGGCAGGATATACTTTTTTATTTTAAAAAAACTCAACCACATGGTGTGGGTGGTGGTGGGTTCACGGACTTACCCATAGTGACCAGCACAGCCGCAATCCATATCCCCTTGCCCGTGACAATGTTCATAAATTTGATCAGAAATCCCACACAGTAAGGAATAATTCCCCATCCAGCCGTCACCAACGACCAGAAATACAAGCCGCGGTAGTGTTTAAAGTAGAAGAGAGCGGAAGCGATGATCACACAAGCATTGTAGATTCCCAGGCCCAGAAAGAAGACGATGAATATGCGAAATGTCTCACTGGTTCGTGTGCGAGGCAAAAAGTAAGCAAGTAATTGGCTTTCCGGATAGAAAGAACGAGTGCGAACAAGACAGACCTGTTTCCATCATATCCAGCTGTGATACCCACACCAGGTGACGTCCAAGAAGCTTCGTTCGAAGCATTGCCATCGACGCTTACCATCACCTCTGTCCGATCCCCAATCGCAGGCAGTAGCTTGTGCAATTTTCTTAACTCTTGGTTGGCAGTTTATTATAGCGCGACACTGCTCCACTCATATTCGCTAGTACCGCAACGCAGAAGCCACTTCGACAAAAACGACAACAACCACAACCGAGAAAGATGAGATTGGTTTTTTTCCCCTCGACCAGAAAGCTTGCATGAGATGAGAAAGAGGGTGGGAAATGTGTGTTTGTCCGAACAGTGCGGGAATATCGTCGGTCGTCGCAGGCTCTACAGTACATACCAACATGGTCCCCCCTCAAATTAGGTAGATCTACGGCCTGTAGAGGAGGCCTGTGATTCACCTGCTTCGAAGCTCAGGGCATATACAATTCTTCGGCCGTTGGGGCTTAGGGCTTATGTATAGCGGTATCGCAGCTGCAGCTGAGGATCGATGTGAGCGAGCGAGCGAGTCTGGGTGTGTCCAAAAAGTCCCGTCTAGTCCAGGTGAAGCAGCACCTGTTCACTCGACGGGACGGCAAACCCTCGCGCAGCCGGTCTTTGATATGTGCCCGGTTACGGTACTGGCGAGGAACATCAATAGACTTTGTGGAGATCTCATTAAAGCGTGAGCTGTGCCGATGAAAGCGCGGGACTCCCAGATGCGCGCAAGAGCATAGACTAGACGGGCATCGGCGGGAGAAGAGTCTGGGGTAAGGATACGCGCGATGTCTGGGTGGTTCGGTGCATGTTCGCTTGGGCTTCATATCGTGGTGGTTGTTGTGCAGGCATAGATAGGGACGCATAAAAAAAAGGAGATCACGAACTACCTCATAGGTACAATAGGAGGTACTGTATAACACCTCAATCACAATTTGCCCTTTTTACAAGCTTAGCGATGTCTTGGCGAAAAGTCTAATTCACTTGTTCAACCTCAACGCTCAAGGTATCATTAGGGTTATAGTATGCCCTGCGGGACAGCGGGTGCTCAACATAGCATATATTGATTGTCGGAAGTGGCTTCAAGATGGCGTTTCCATAGAGTACATAGTTCTTACTATGCGGACACGGCAAAATACTGTACCTGCAGGATACTCCTTACGAGGAAGCGCAGGCGATTTGCAACAGGAATTAACACCAGGTAGGCATGGGCAGCAGTCTAGACCAGTTTCGCATAGAGAACCATAGTCACTATAGTCATACTGCCTTACCTCATACGCCGGCGGACCCTGTCGATATGAGAGACCACCGCGCAGCGCCAAGCCTACTCTACTCGTCGTCCTGGTTCTCTGAAGACCTTCGAGAACTTCGTAGACAAGTCTAACTTCATTTTCTCGAACACTACCTCTGCTGCCTTAGTCAAGCGCAGGATATCGAGTACTGCTTTAGTAGAAGAGACGAGGCAAGGATGTTCATATCTTATGGTGGCTCTCGCTTCCGGCTTCTCGATCTCGCGATCAAACTATCAGCTTCCTGCGAGCATCCCTGTCGTCCTCGTGCCAGGAACCATGTTGGTTGTGCTAGCTCAGTAAGAGGCGGCTGTCTGCTTTTATTGGCCTCTGGTATGTTGCGAATGGAGGACAATAGCGCCGACGTAGGATTTCGGCCAGACGTACTGATCCTCGACTCCAATAGAAAACGACCAGATCAGACGCACAAGTGTACTGCTCAACTAGACATTCAATGGCCACACTCATTTCGACTTTGGCTTTTTGATAATGACGCTCCCAGTCTCCTGCAACTGCCAGCCGACACCGTCCTTGACAAGCTCTTCCCAGCTCTGGTCTCCACTCCGTTCCACATACGCCTTGTCAGCACTCAGGTAGCCTCTGCCTAGACATTTCAAAGCATGCAGTCTCATCCTGTCGACTGCGAATTCCAAGATGGCTCTCTGGTACCCATCTACAGCCCTCCTAGTCCTCCAATACTTGACCCAATCATCATGCACAATGGCTTGTAAGGCTGTGGCCACTCTTCTGTCTCGGTTCTTGAATGTCAATCTTGCGGCAAACGCGTCCAAAAGCTCGTTTTGTCGACACGCCAAATCTAAAATATGATAGCTGGAGAATTCTTGCTGTTCTGGAACAGAAAGCGGAGTGTATTTGTGAATCGTCCCGAGCAAATACTGCAGAGCAGGAAGGTAAGACTCCCAGGACTTGCTCAAAATGCTGGTGTGGATGATAAACATGTATGTTCTTTGCGCAAAGTGATCTCTCCGACGAGAACCCAGGATGCCTTCACGGAGTTTTCGCATGGCCAATAGGATGTTGGGTAGATCACTCGATCGGGCTGCATCGGACGGCCGATGTGAGAGTGGTGGTTTCTTGCTGCCACCATTTCCGACAATGGAAGTCGAACCGGTCTCCGGGACGGATTGCGATGCAAAGGCAGCTCCCAACTCGTCACTTCCGCCACATGTCGCGCAAAACTTCATATATCTGTCGACAATCCGGGCATAATAGGTTTCCTGAACTTTGTGGTCGTGCAATCTCCATGACTTGTCAGCAATTGACATTTCATGCTTCCAGTCAGGGGTAAGCACCTCATCTCTCCCTTAGAGGGAAGACCATACACGTCCAGGGGGTCAGTAGGACCGCCAGACTTGAATCGATTCCATGCTCCCGAGGCGCCACGTCTGGGAGGCGGTCGTGAGGAGCTGGACATAAGACTACGAGGATATTTGAGCGCGGCGGGATCCAGACTGGGTCGTACGGCCGTGAGTACCTAGCGTCGAAGTCCAGCGTGCGAGAGCAGGCGGCGAGTTGAACGTAAGAACCTTCAGTGCATTGCGGTGGTAGATGTCCGCGGTACATGTACCTTACTTCAATTGTATAGGTATCATCCAGAGCAAGTGACGTCCAGGTGTCTGAGGCCCCCAACGTTCTTCCCTCAGGGTGTCTGACCATTTGAGTTATGCCTGAATGGAATTTTAGGCTGCACATTGATTCACTCGTTCTCGCTTTCGACGCTGCCAAGCGGCTCCCTCGTTTGCCCGTGTCGACCTATCTCAACATGACACCCGACCTGTTCATAGTGGATATAAAGTGGATTACCTAGGTATTGTCTCGCTCGGTCTAATTTTCCTTTCCTACTCATCTCTTCAACTTGCACCAAACGACAGTCATGGACAAGAAACCAGCCAGTGTAGTTAGGTGCGAGAAAGAGCCTAAGGACGGCGACACGGTCTTCCACAAGGCAGAGCACAAGATCGAATCGGCATTAACAGTAGCCTGGCATCAGATCCAAGACTGGCAACAAGACAATCACTACATCATATCCGGCTACCGGCCCGCCTCAAACTCATATGCCAAGTCCGCTGCCAGCATCGGATACCTCCACAACGAGAGCGTCAACATTTGGACTCATCTGCTTGGTGCGATTGCTGCGGTGCTATCAGCATCCGGCATCCTTTTCGCTGTGAAGCCACGATTCGATCAAGCCACTTCGCAAGATGTTCTCGTGTTCTCATGTTTCTTCGCGGGTGCGTTTGCTTGTCTCGGCATGAGTGCGACGTTTCATACCATCTCGAATCATTCAGCTGCTGTGCAGAAATTTGGAAACCGGCTGGACTACATTGGAATCATCTTTCTGATCTGGGGCTCTTTCATCCCCAGTATCTATTACGGTTTTGCAGCTGATCCAAAGCTCATTCAAGTGTATTGGTCAATGGTAGGGTGGGATGTCTCCTGGCAGCTCTGGCGCTTGTTCTGACCAATGTTGCAGATTTCGACAATAGGTGCAGTCACATTCGTCGTCGTCATGCATCCGAAATTCCGAAGCTCCGCGTGGCGACCATTCCGGGCGATCATGTTCGTTATGATGGGCCTGAGTGCAGTCATTCCCGTCTTGCATGGCCTAAAGCTGTACGGGCTGGAGCAGATGGAGAGGCAGATCGGTCTCACGTGGCTTGTGAGCATGGGCATCTTATATATTACGGGAGCTGTTATCTATGCAGTAAGTCGTCTTGGTGGCATGCCGATGAGATGATGTATATATGCATGCTAACAGTACACGAAGTCTCGTGTACCCGAACGCTGGAATCCTGGCAAATACGATCTGTTTGGGAGCTCTCACCAGATCTTTCATGTGCTGGTCGTGCTAGCAGCCGCTGCTCATCTGGTTGGTTTACTGAAGGCATTTGACTACGAGCATAGCTCTCGTATCGAGGCACTCTTTGCACACACTGCCGTCAGACATTGAAGAGACGTCAAGCGCCGAGAGACTTGCTGCCGCGATTGATACCGGCTGCAGGACTGAGATCATTGGACGAGTCTTATCAATAGGACACTGACCATGCGTGTGTGTCTCTCACCCGCATGACACAAGCGCGGGGCATCGCACTGTGGTACAGGACGCTTTTCTGATAGTTCTTCCAGAGAAGCCCTGGCGACGATACGAGAAAGCCTGGGTATCATCTCTGGTTTTTCGGAGCCGACCCCGAGCACTGGAATCCCCACGGGCCCGCGTTGGCACTAGTAGACTGGTCAAGCGTCAACCTGGTAGGAGAAGCTGAACCTGTACCAACAACGCGCGGCACTTTGCATTTCAATCCGGACGAGAGTGAACTGGCCTATCGGCAGGGCGTTACTATTCGCGGCGGCAGGATAGCTGCATATCAGACTGGGCCTCGTGTGTTGGTGAGAAGTCATTCTCGTGAGGCTGCAGGAATGATCCTAGTTCCACATCGTGGACTTTTCAAGGTCACCTAGGAGGTACATGTGGTAATGCAACTAATGCTCAGCCTCTCAGGCCACTCTCTCGCCTATCGCAGATGGTACCTAGTGCAATCAATGCAGATACTGTACCAGTCCGCCTCGATAGATTTCGTTTCCCTGGAACTGGAAGTACCTCCCGGTCTCCAGCGAGCTCGTGCAATGGGTGTGACAGTGTGATCGAGTCTCAGATGGCAAAGCAACGGGCGTGACGGCGTCACAGCTTGACGGTACGTGTAACAGCCAGAAGCTTGGCCTTGGTTCGATCGGCAGGATTTCACGTGCAGATCCTTCATGCCGCAGGGCTATGGGCAGACCCGATTTCTGTCTAGCTGTAGACCCAATTCTGAGTCATCAAGTAATCACGTACCCTTTCACTGTAACCCTACCCCCCAAAAAACAACGCCTCTACCTCGGGGGCACCGAATACGGTATACCTCGGGAACACCGAATAACTCGGGGATACCGAATACCTCGGGGATACCGACTGAATTGCCCCCCTAGCCTCCCAAGGGGGGCCAAGAATCGATCGGAGTATCCTTCGGGGTGCAATGTAAAGTGAAGCACTGAAGCCTACTAGGTACCTTAGGAAAAGAGCGAGTACAATGATACAATCGTAAGGCCCAAAGCTAAGGGTACGTAAATTACTTGATGACTCAGAATATGGTCTGCAGCTAGACAGAAATGGGATCTGCCCATAGCCCCGCCGCTTCATGCACGCCATTTGCAAGGGCCCAGCCGCGCGGTCTCCCGCGAGAATATCTATTACAGTACCAGGCCACGAGCCTGCTGGTCAGTTCATCCGGTGGTATCTGCAGCGTCGGGGCCAGAAAATCAGGAAAGACGCGTTGACGATGAGGCGTTGGTGGCGAAGAGGTGATGTTGCTGAACGACTACACGACCTCGTATATACAGGTACCTTATATGTATATGTAGTCCTCTCCTCGCCGCAAGTCCAGGAGACCACGTAGAGGGTGCAATTTAAACACAACTTTGGCGTACAACGTAATATCCCCGAAATAGCCCACCTTCTTGTATGTGAGACGACAGAGTCCACTAGAACTCACACATCGAGACTAGCGGAGCTCACCATCAACAGGAGAAAAAGCGGATTCGGAATCGACAGGCGCCTTGATAGCCGCTTCGGACGGTTGCACGTCTTCCCGGTTCGACTCGACCCTCGACTTTATTCTCCCAACTTGGCTTCTTTTGTTGTTTCGTTGTGGTTTATACAGAGGCAGAGGCAGAGGCCACCCATCTATCGCACGAGGCTGGTCCGCGGTGCAGTACTACATGTACCTGGCCTGAGCAGAAAGGGAAAACAGTATCGGCATCAGCAGCAGCAGCATCACGAGTCCCGGTGTCTCGCGGGGACCGAGCAGCGTCTTGCACAGATTCGCGCGACAACACCCCAGCAGTCCGAGTGTGCGTAAGAGGAGGACCATACACGAAACCGACAGAAACCCCGATCCAGACATACACAGATATACACGAGACTAGTGAGACTACCTACTGCGAGCACTGCGGCAGTCCGCCGACCGCCGTCCGCCATCCTCTTCTGCAGCTCATCTTGAGCGCTGCCACTCGTTTAGAAGGATTGAAGATGGACTGTTAATGCGGAAGAGGAGCAGGGACAAAGTCCGGTTCGCGGTGCAATACAGTGGATCTCAGTACAGGGCAGCGACTTGGGAGCATCCAGCATGGCGGTAATAACGGAGCCTATCAACTTCAGCCGGCCCGGGGGGAATGCCACTGGAGCTAATCGCGGCCAACCTGGCGTGTTGAGCAGCGAGCGAAGTACAGGACGACTAGGCGATACATCGCAAGCAGGCAGCAATGGATACATTGGGAACGTCACTTCGGAACGCAAGAACGAGGTCCATTTACCGCGAGCGGCCTCGTACACTTACATACCAGAGGTCAAGGATCATGGCTATGGTGGCCATGCTGTGGTCAAGGTCAACGGGCTCATGAAGCGCGACTATATGGCAGAGTCTGACGACGAGACGGTAGATATCTCGCCCTCGGAGGCCTCAGCCCCGGACACATCTGGATGGAGTACGCCAGAGGACAGTGGCCAGCGAGCTGCTCCCATCAAACCTCAGGACGTTGTAGCAAAACTAGAAACGACAAAGGTATCGGAAACGAGTAAGTTGCGGCAGACAGATAGTGCACGCAGCAGTAGCAGTCTCTCGACTGTTCAATCCACTGCGCGGGAGTCTAGAACCAGCATAGAGTCTGACAGGACTGTCTCCTCTGCTGCCACGACGCCGGCTTCGAGTCAGCGGCCTTCCCTCAACAAGTCGCTCTCCAAACGATTCTCCGGCCGATCGTGGTATCCATCGGCGTCCTCCACGCCTTCCTCGCGGTCTCCATCGCCTACGAAGGTAGACAGCAAAGTCGAGCAGCCTGTTGCCGAGGTCTCGAAGGCCGTGGAAGGTGATGTCCCTTCGAAGAACCCAGATGCGGGACGCAGGAAGTCGTTCCAGCTTCGCAGGAGGTCACTGAAACCCCTCAAGGAGAGTAAAGGGACGAAAGAGAAGCGTGATGAGGAGAGCTCAAGCGATGAGAAGGAGTTGCAGAAACCAGTAGCGGCGATGACGCGAAAGGGCACGTTTCTGCGTAAGAAAGCTACGCGCGCAGCTGGCCTGACGAAAGTTGCAACGAACCAAGATAATCGCCGGGGAAGCTTGCCACCCTCACTTGCGTCCGTTCCTAAGGTGCCACAATTGCCCAAGTCGTTTTCAACAGATCTGTTGCCTTCGCTTGTCACGCAGTCATCTGGTGACAATGTACCAGCTCCCCTACCCAAACTACCGCCTGCTGAGAAGCATCACATGAGTCCACTGTCTGCCACGAAGAAGAAGGACGATCTCTGGACACAATTCCGCAATCTTGACGCGGAATTTTCGAAATTTCAGTCCAAGTCCAGTGCTCTTAAAGCGAACGTGGTGCGTACTGCTCTCATACCATTCTTGCGAACCCATGCCACCCACGCATCGAATAAGACGCTGCGTCCTGAAGACCTGGATCGTCGGGCGAGTATCTTCAATAAGTGGTGGACTGGCTTGATCGAGATGCTCGCCGGCAAGAATAATCAATCCATTTCAGGAACGGATCGACCTGTAATTCTCGATGGCATCTCTGGCATTATGGAGAGGCCGGAGTGGAGGCTTCCACCTTCGCCTTTCTGCCCTCTGAATGAACGGGTCAAGGTGTCCCTTGGAACCGGCAGTCGCTCCAACACCTCACTGCGCTCGAGCTCCTCAGACTTCTTGGCAGACTCTGTTCATCACAATGTTCGCAACTTATTCATCACAAACCTGACCTCTCAGATGGCATTCGTTGTTGACAAGATGTCTTTGAGGAATGCGTCCGCAAGTCTGGTGACATTTTGCGGGAAAGCGTGTGCCTATGCTTTCATGTTCGTGCCGGGCATGGCAGACACCTTGGTGCGCCTTTGGGATCTGCCGGTTGACAACGTGAAACGCGTGCTCAAGGAGAACGGCATCGGCCGGTTCGACAGCATCCCCGAGCTACTATGCGCAGAGACCGTCTCGGGATTTCCTCCTGCGTTGCATCAACTTGGCTTCGTGTCGCTGTCCAAATACTCCCGGAAGATGCGCACACCGCCGTCTCCTCCCGTGGGTACGACTCATATCGAGTGGTGGGGTCACTGGACTGAGCGCTGGAACGGCCGCGAAAGTGATCTATTCTATGTCTTCTGCAAGCACTTTCACATACTCGCCGTGGACTTCTTGCCCCCCAGAACGACTCGACAGGAGATAATGTGCGCCCCCGGCATGCTCGCGGTTCATGCACAGATTCTGGCTAACCTGGAATTGACAATTCACCGGGAAGCAAATCACTCCCTCAAAGACCTGAATGCCACTCCTATTCCCACCTTTGACGATGTGTTGGGCGATCCGGATATCCACGCGTCTTCTCTACCTGTACCACCAACTAATGCTGTAAGATTAATGGCTGAGAATCGACTAGTAATGCTAATTCGCGACTTCCTGTCGGAGCGTACATCAGAGCATCCTGTCGCCAGAGAGCTGTTCGCTCGCTCATTCACCGACTTGCTGCAAGCGGCTGCTCGTGGCACCTCCATGTTCAACCACTCTGCTTGCTACACACTGCTGGACTTCCTGGAGGAGGCACTCATCATACTGGTTCGTTACGACGCCTTGAGGGACTCCGACACGTCACTCGTCGACTCCAGCTTCTGGCAAACTGTGTTTCGACGCATGATCGACAGCGAGAACACCATGACCGAGATTCGACTGTTCTCATTCCTTTTCACCGTGTGGAACGTAGTCACCGGAAATACTTCCCGAAAGCATGACATCTGCCTGCGCTTGCTACTGGATCCGCAAGTCTTTGAAACCAGGTTCAATCACTGGTGCCCAATGGTGCGGGCTTACTATATGCGACTGCTTTGCTGGCGACTCGGCAGATCCGACGATGACGAACTGACGGACATGCCCATACTGGAGACGTTGCAGGAACGACTACATCGGACCTGGTCGCACTACATATATCTGTGTGACAAGGCAGACCGCGAAAGCACTCTACGCCCTGAAGCGTACCCTTGCCATCCGGCGCCCGGTCGACGACTTCTGATCGTGCGCACGGACAATATCATGAATCCCGGAGGCTCCTTTCTAACATTTGATGGCCTAATGAAAGATGCAAACATACAAATGGCCAGGCGTAGTGCTGCAGCGCCGGGGTTGATCGAGAACATCGATCTCAGACCGGACTCGTCCTCGTCAAACCTAGATTCCGATCAGGAGCCGAGCACGAAGGGGCTCTTTGGAGCTCTGAAGAAGCTGATCGGGGGCGGCGGCGGCGGTGGTGGTGGAAAGAAGTCTTATCCAAAGGACAAGGGTACTTCACCTGCATCGCGAGACCCTCCCATTCCTCCCAGTCCGATCAAATCCGCGACGAATGCCTCGATCACGGAGGTTCCGACGACCATCGAGACTGCGATAGAGAAGCCGACACATCGAAGCCTGACTTTCAAATTCTCGCTCGAACTCTATCCCAGCATCAAGCCGCATGCGCAAATGCGACTGTTTCCGCCACGACTGCCTGGACCTGCGCACCAATTGCTACAGGAGCGGTCTAACGTCGTGTCCTCAGCGCCCGGGCCTGTCCAACCTCAAGGCGCCAGCATGGCAACCGCTCGATATGCGGGCAGAGCCCTGGCAGAGTGGACTGTTGTCGTGGGTGAGTGTGGAAGTTTCTTCGATCGAAGACTAAAAGAGGGTGTTCCAGGTCGTAAGTGGGTTGAGACTCCTACTTTGGGCGTGGAGAATTTCAAGAGACTATTGTAAAGTGTCGGTCTGCGCATTGATCCTGACAGACTGCTTGAAAGTGTTGTGAGCGTTCTCGTTGGAGTTTTCATCACTTCGAGAGAGAGAGGATGGCATTCAAGTCTTGGCATCCACCGGCAGCCTACACCGGGCTGGCTCTTTTGGCGGTTTTGTATTCATTCATTCAATTCTTGAAGCGATATTTTTTGTTATCTTTCTTTTGGTCTTTTTACCGCATCTGAAGAGGCATGCACGTTGTTCATGGCTAATGGCAAAGATACAAGCATGGATGATCAGGTAGATGCGAAGCTCCAAAGACGAGGGGGGGTTTTTTTCTTTCTTTCTGTCAAGGACTCAAGCCCTTTTTTGAGATTGAGATTTACAAATACCCGTTGTACATTTTCACTTGAGACCTCTTCCTCCTCCTATTCGCCTAGATACTTTGACGACGTAGGAAATGTGAAGAATAAATACTTATTTTTGTAGGAGAGATAGTGGATTCCACAACTACATCTTTCCAGTCAGGGACTACCGTATCTTACCTACCTTGATATCTCCTACCAGGTACCTATGGGAAGTGGTGTCATCGGAATGCGAAGCCCACCTCAGATACAATGTGCTAGGAGGAGGTAACTTGAGATCTTTTTTGTCTTGAAACAATGGACATTCAACTCGCCACTCGTGTTAGACTTGGTCAGCAGCTCGCCGCTCGTTAGGTACATGTCCTTGCCCGGGTCCTAGCCAGCCAGCTCGACCGAGTCCGATTACACAAGGTACGTACGTGGGTGACGGTGTGTCTCATTCTTCCTAGGAGGGTAGGGACATGTATGTATCCCCCTCCGCATACCTCCTCCCTTTCCTTCTTCTCTCTGCCTGACAGACAACGATCAAAGAGAAAAACTGTCTCTCATTCGACGTCGACAGTAACCCAAAGGCTACAATTCTCTCTCTCGGAGACCAGATCCCACTAACCCCATCACTCGCAGCAGATCGGTAGGTAGATGTTTGTAGTTTGTACTCCCTTAACACTAATAACCCCCCGGAAAAGAAAGAAACAGAAAGACGATATTAGTTTTTTCAATTCTTAATTGTATTTTACTTTTACCTTTTCTTTTTTTTTTTTTCGGGAGCAAGATATATAATATACGTACACTTCGATCGCAACCGCACTTGAGCACAAATGTCAGCATTTACCCTTTTTTTCTTTCTTTTTTTCGAACCGAGAGCTAGGTGACGCAAAAATGAACAAAGCAAAGAGAAAAAAAAAACACTTCTTTTTCTCTACAAGGTATGAGATGACGACGACGACGACGATGGCCGACTTACCCCATCGGGTGGACATGGTGCACCGCCGCAACAAATCTTCTTTTGTGCTGCGGCGTCGGCATGAGGCATGGACATGGCGAGTTGAGCGAGGGCTGCGATGAGGAGGTGGGCGAAACGCATGGTTGTTGGTTGTTTGGTGGGTGGGCGGGCTGGGGGGTGAGTTGTTGTTCTTGGAGATGGTCGAGTTTGTGTGTGGTATTTGAGGAAAAAAAAAAGGAATTATCTGGGAGATGGAGGATACTATTTATTTACTTTTTTTCCTTGTCGTCGGAGAGAATAGCAGTACGTGGAACTTCCCTACCTTACCTACAATACCATGTTGTTGCTATTCGTATTGCATCGAAGCAACGACGAGAGCTTCGCGGTGGTGCATGGACCTGGGTGTGAAGTGGAGAATTCTTGCCTGACCGGAGTTGGATGGACATTGTTTTATTGGAAGTCATGGAACATATCCTGATGGCGGAACGCGAACCCTACCTGTGCTAGGTCTATCTGAACATGGACACTCTCCTTGGGTCAGCAAGTAATCCTTCGCTCAGCAACTGTTGAAACATTGTCTAGAATCTCTTCTGATTCTTGGGTCTTCGTACGGCATACCTAAAGCGGGAATCAGACAGCCAATGGGATGAGTATATACCTGGTACTTTCGTCAATCCGACAAGCCCGCGATCCGAAAAGATCCACAGATCCTACGCCTGGTATAAACTCGAGATTATTGCTATGTCATCGTCAGCAGCAAAACGAAGCCATCGATCGGGAAGCGCAGAATCATCGCTCCATCCTGGTGTCCTCAGTATGGGTAGAGCGTGAGAGCTGGCTCCGGGATACGAACAATAACAAGTCCTAGAGTGTTGGTCGTGAGTAGAATAATGGCGATGCAATGACTCGCTCGTCCATACAAGGCCATCTTGATGCTCTCTAGCACTAGAAAGAATGATTCAGCCATCACGCTGAAGACGAGCTCGACATACCTCGCCGACACCTTCACTTCCACAGAAGTCGTCTCACAACATGCCCTTTTCCCTCTGCTCTTTCCTCTCTTCCCAGACTGTCTTCCCACTACAGCTGCAGACTGTCTTGTCATTATCCCAAACGCCCGCACTCCTCGCAACAACACCCACAAGCGTATTCGGGTCTTCTTTCTTCTCCTTCCCAATCTCTTGCTGACTGACCACAATACTCCTCCCAATCATCTCCCAGATCCTCACAGGGCGATCAATAAACACCGATCCCAATCCCGTCTTTCCCACCTCAATCGTCCCAAACATCCCCTTCACATTCTCCCTCTTCTCCTTCGCAGCTTGCACCGCATCCCACACTCCACCAGCACTCTCACTGCCCCGACTAATATCTCCCGCCTCTCTCACCGTAACATGATATCTCCCTTCCGAAACCCCTTTCAGAGTCATATCCGCCAACACCACCCCTTCACCCCCCGAAGAAACTTCCACCATCCGAATCAATCCCTTCACAACCTCTCCCAAGGGAACTTGCGAGCTATGCGTTTCCAGTATACACACGGCCGCACTCCCCTCTTTCCCACTTCCGCGCAAAATGGCATCTCGTCCCGTCTCCTCGATTGCTTTCACAATGGCGCTGGGTGCCGCATTGCCTTTGATCGAGATCAATTGGTCGGAAAGGGAAGCGGAGATGGATTCGATGCCGGGAATGGGCTGGAGGGCGGCTTTGACGGCTTGGATGCATGAGTCGCAGGAGAGAGGGACGGCGAAGGTGGTTTCGAAGGTGGGGAGAGGCATGGTGGTTTCGAAGGTGGCGAGACACAGACGGGTCTGCGTTTGTGTACTTTGTGTTGATTTGTGACTACAGTAGGAGGTAGGAGGTACGTGTACCTTACATGTACTGTTGATGGAGTAGGATAGCGTATAATAGAGCTAGAGTAAGGTAGCGTCATCATTTGAATGTGGAGGGGCGATTGGAAATCAAGATGTATGCCCCACTATCGCCCATATCGCCCATATCTCTATAATATCACACCACTCCTTCGCCTTCATCGTCTGCTGTATGGTGGTAGTAGGAGGTAGGAGATAACTTGAGTGTAGGTTTGGGTTGAACTTCGGTCATCAGCTGCTAGATAAACATGGAGGAGAAGATATTATTCAGTGGTCTCCAGTTCACATTATCTCCCACGGCACGTCAAGCTCGCCGATGATCAGGCGGTACACAGATGAGCACGTTTATGCAGGAACAAATGACCAAGGTTCGGGACATTGATGGACTGCGATATAGAATACTAAAACAGTCGCTTGCATATTCGCTACTTTCAATCTCATAACTTCATAAACTAACCATTCCCTCGCACGCCTGCATCCCTTCATCCCTTCCTTTTGCACCGGCGCCAAATCCATTCTCCGCGATAGTGATACAATCAAGTTGAATGCAGACTTTCGAAACGGCCGTACTGTTCATTCCCATCTTGCCAGATCAATGGAACGATGCCTAATGGCCACGTTCACTTTCTTTGACCAGGCAGATTGGAGCTAAGACACCCATGCTTGTGGTCGTCGCGAGACAGCCTACGATGACTTGGGGCAGCTAGCACAAGCACACTTGCCTGCCTCACACGCGCACTTTGCATCTGCACCTCCGCAGTTGCACTTGGTCTTTTCGGTGCCAGGAATCTTCTCCAGTTCGGCCTCCTCCGCGGAAACGGTGGATGTCTTCTCGTCCGGGTTCTTGCTGCAGCTGGAGCAAGCACACTCTCCAGGCTTGCACGAGCACTTGGCGGCGGCACTACCACAAGCGCAAGCTGTTCGGCCTTCCTTGCCCTCGACTGGGTGATTTGGCTCCTTGCCAGCCTTCAAAGATGCAAGGTGCTTGGCCTCGTTGTGGACATCAAGAACTTGCTTGCTGCCCTGCTCATAGAACTGGCGGACCTTTAGGCCAGTGGGAGTTCCAAGAGCCTTCTCGAAGTACGAGTTGAAGCCTTTCCAGCCTTCATTGGCCTTGGCCGAGATGCCGTACTGGGTGTCGGTGGTCTTTGCCTTCTCAGACACCTTGTACTTGGCATCAAAGTTTTGGAGAGCGGTGGTGAAGCGGGTCGAGATGCCATGCTGTTGATCAAGAGCAAGGGCTTTCTGGATGACTTGGTCGCTCAAGTTGTAACCGTGGGCAAGCATCTCGGCTGCAACACGGGCACGCGGCTTGTCCTCCTGGGCAAGATCATCTTCCGAAGCACCAGCAGTCTTACCGCCGGATGCCTGTTCGAGTGTTTGGCCAGCTGTAACATGGACCTGCGACGGGCCCAGTTGTGTGTTGTCAAGGAGGAGGGCGGTCTTAGCGGCGGTCTCTTTCTCGAAGGTGACGCTGGCGGACTGTGATGCGCTGGAGTCGTTGGACTCTGGAGTGAGGGAGAGGGATTGAATCTTGCCACTGGAGAGAACTGTTAGCACGTGCACAAGATTGGAAGGTCAATGGGGTGCCCACTCACCAGAAGCTGAAGAAGTCGCGGACCTCTTTCTCGCTGGTCTGGGCGCTGATGCCCTTGACATGAACGGTGGTCGACATTGTTGTGTGGATGTTGGTGGGGCTTGATGTGAAACTTGGTGTGATTTGTTTGAGAGTTGAGTGGTGTGTCGGAAGTGCTGTGGGAGAATGTGTTTGTGGGTGTGAGTGTGTGTGTAGCTGGTGAGAGAAGAGGCGGTCGGAGTGGTTATATGCACATGCGCTGTTTCTGCGGTTTTGGACAGACTAGGGAACTGACCAACACGTTCCTTGGATGGATTGTCGTCATAAAAAGCGGGCCAAGAAGGCACTAGCCACCTGCGCCACCGCCGCGACGTCTCTCTCTGTCTACCTTCTTTCTCCTACTACATGTATCTAGACACTTCCATCACCCATCAACCTCATCTTGCACGCGAGAACGACGGCTCGTTTCCCTCACGCGAAGGCAACAGCATATTTCTTCACTTTCACATGCAGATTTTGGTCACATGCATACCTAAGGTATGGGGCATGTGAAAAGTGCCTAACAGCTGCTGCACCGCCTTCGCACGCCGGACCAATCTCCACCATCCTGGACAACAGCCCCATGTCTGAATAATGAACACGTCTGCTGAACAGCTCACAGCGATCTATCTTGCCGCCCAGTACGTACCAGCGCAAGAAATGCCACAGCGTTAAAAGCAAGATACATCATGTATGCTCCTTCGACGGTATTCAGGGCTTGGCCCCCGTGACAAGCATGAGAGCGTTCTATCCCATCTAGCAGATAGCCAGGGCGATAGATACAGCCAGCACACAGCCGGGAATGCAAGAAGTACATGTAGGTATGATGAAGAGAACTCCAAGTACGGCAACGGCATCATCCAGTCTTCCCGGACATGCCTCCGTTCACTCCATCCTTTGGCAGCACTTGATTGCGTCACCCGCAATTGCCATTTCCAGTAGCCTGGCTGGTGTACGACATGTTGAACAAAGCCAGCATTGTCCAGCCAGCAGCGACTCTTCTATGCCGTGGAATGTGCACGCGAGGACTACCGCGACCAGTTGCTGCACAAAGACCCGTCGTCCTGGATGCCACACCCATTCCTCGCTACCGACTGCGTGATACTGGATCAGGACGGGGTCCATCTGTCTATTTCCCTAAAGCATGTGGTAAGCACGACCGCATCGAACGAGCACTCGGGTACAGTACGCTCAGATCTTTGCCGGCCTGAATGTCGACCTTCCAGACCTTGGAGACCCTTGCGGGGACGACAATGAAGCCGGCAAGGATATACCTTCAGGTCTATCCATCCCGTGTGCCACGCCGATCCCGATATATTGTGACTATACATACTTGTTGTTTTCCCAGCCCGACTCATCTACCATTCCACTGTGACGCTATACAACTCCTAGCACACTATCGAAATGTTAACCGGGAATGTGAAGCAACTACACTGGACGCAGCGCATTGCGCTTGTCCGACACAACCTTCATACTGCGAGTCGCAGCGGAGATTTCAGCTTTTTCAAGCACCTCCAAGCGGCGGGCATGATGGAGGGCACCAACCACTTCGCAGAGCTCTCAGCCACGCTTGGAGACGAAGCAGATACAGTCATGGCTGCCATGGATAACCTCAACGGCGGTATGGCCTACGTACACCAAGACGCATTTCTCAACGTCTACAACAACGTAAAGAATGCTATGAGAGACGAGGATAGTAAGCAAGCAGACCGGTCCAAACTCTATGTCGATATCACCATGCAGAAGAACATGGCAGAAATGGCCATCGACAAGTTGTGCAACTCAGCCCTTGCTCTCATCCACGAGCAGCCTGCTGCAGTGGCCCAAGATCAGGCTGCGGATGTCTTCATCACTGGCCTCACTCTCATCGCAGACTGTGTTGAGGTGGTCATGAAGCAACTCGACAGTATGGACCAGAAGATGGATGACTTCATTCGCCTCGAAGAGAGCTGGAATACTGTCAAAGCCTCCGTCATTGCCGCCAACACTGGCTTGAAGGGAGTGTACTACATGCTCGACACTCACGAGCCGTGTGAAGCCCCACGCTCGCTCAGCATAGCAAGTGCTGGCAGCTCTGTCTTCCGAAGGCTCTCAACTGCGTTCCAGGGCACGAACGCTCAGGCTCCATCGTCGCGACAATCGAGCACAGTCAGCGCAGGCGCCCTCCAGCACAGAAATTCGGTCAGTGGTCCATCACCAGTGTATCGCACTCCCACGCATGTCCGGAGCAGTGTGAGTGCCGGTTGCCCCACCAGCCTGCCGGCCTCGATGAATAATGCTGCTGCGTTCAACAGCAACTCTTTCAATAGCAACTCGTTCAATAGCAACTCCTTCTCCAAGAACCCCTTCACCAACAGCTTCCAGGCGCATACTCTCGGGGCCATTCCTCCCACTCCTGCTCACGAAGAGTGCGATCCATTCGACACTGCACCTATGGAAGATTTGCCACCAGTGCCTGAGATGTCTGCTGAGCATCTCCCAGGACCGGCGAGCTTAGCAGTGGCATGACTGATCAAGACTAGAGACACTCAATGCGCGAGCAACGACTTGAAAATTATGACGAGATTGGACGAGTACATAGAGATGAATGAATTGTATATACAGATACTTTGTACATAGTATGAATGATTGCTTGCACATGTCGTTCGTTAAATAGATTGCCAAATGTAAATACCTAGTGACGGCCACAATTCACTCGTACCTTCTGCCTATTACGTAACTCACAATCTTGCACTTCCAACTTTCACAATCATCAACCATCACCAACGTCAACATAGTCGCGATTTCGCGTCTCAACAATGGCGCCACACATCTCGATCCGCGAGTTCATTCGCATGCCATCCACCTCCGCAGCAGAGGAACCGACTTCAACACTTGTCCTCACTTCAAGTGCAAACCGCTTCGTCGACATCCGAGTCTTGAAAAATGGGCGAGAACCCGTTTCCGATGTCGCCAAAGATGCAGGTCAGTTGAAAAAAAAACAAAAAAACAAAAATAATTAAAACATATATAAAAAGAAAAGAAACAAGAATAAAAAACGTTTCAAAAGCAAAAACAAAAGGCCACAACAAAACCAACCCCATCACCCACCACCACTTACTTAACTGTACAAACCAACTAAAACATACCTCACATAGCAATCCTCCCCCTCTCCCACCTCGACTGGGCCTTTGCAGGAACATCCTCATCTCAAATAACGCACCACGTCCAAGATGGTTCTCCACTCTTCAAATCCACCTGGAAACACTGGATTGATTCTCGCACTACAGAAGCAGAGAATGTAGTTGATGAAGGATTCATGTTTCCTGGATCTGATAAAGAAGAAACTGGTCGCACGCTGGAAAAGGGGACGATGATGAATTCGCAGACGGGGAAAATGGAAGACTATGAGGAGATGTGGAGGGATGTGGTGGGGTTGAGGTGTGCAGAGGAAGGAGGAGAAAAGAAGATGGATGGTGGTGGTAGTGGGGTGAAATGTGCCGTGTTGGTGATGGAGTCTGAAGAGGGGGAGAAGGGAGAAGGGGAAGAGAAGAAGGAAAAGGAAAAGATGAGAGGAATGGTAATTCGACTGGGACAGTTTTGTCAAGGGTTGATGAGAATTGGGGAAGAGATTACGTTGGAGAGGTGGGAGTGGACGGCAAAGGAGAATTGGAAGCGGAGTTTCCGCATGGGAGATTTTTTCTTGCCGTGTGGTGTGGCTATGGAATTTGACCGGTTGCAATTGGGCGGTAAGATTACGCATGGAGGTTTGACGTGGGATGTGGTGGAGTTGGAAGAGAACTAGGTGATGGGAAATGATGCGAATCGAGAACTTGCTTGAACGGAGATTCTCCAAACATACAGTATGATGATCGTGTAGCATCAATCATCAAGTCGTACGTACATTCATCGCCCAAATCTCCTCGGAGATGGCCCCACACCCAACACGCTTTCATCGCCCAAGAAGTTCGGCGCAAGACCTGCATCGGTGGAGCCTTGCGCAGTCTGCCGTGCTCTACGTCGCCTACCAGATTCCCTGTCGCCTCTCCGTCCCAGGGTGGCGTCTCCAAACGCACTCATCACGACATTCGCCGCATTCGTGACGAAATTGTCATTCAGCCCAGCTTCATCATTGTCCAGTCCCCATGCTGCGATGTTAGCCTCCCGATGACGATCCCGGGGCCGCCCAGCTTCCTCTCCGTCCTCAGGGTTGAGAATGAGTCCCAGTTGTAGTCGGCGTGCTAGATCAGCGTCAAGACGTTCTTGTCTTCGGCGTTGCGCGAGCTCTTCGTCGTACGTCGAAACAGGCCGAGCGCGAGCATGCGGTGTTGGTGGTGGTGGTGCTGCTGCTGCGGCATTTGGTGGTGGTACTGGTATACCAGCAGCGTCCATGACCCTCTGATATACGACTCGAACCTCCTCTGGCACACGCATGTTGGTCAAACGATCCGGATCGGGTAAGTCCCGATAGTTGAACCAAGGGCATTCACAGCTTTTCCATTTACTCCCGCAAATCATGCAGAACTCTGCGAGACAGCGACAAGTCATGTGATTGCAACCTTCTTTCAGCTCCACCATTGCATGACAGCTGTAGCACGTCTGCCATCCTTTCTCCTTGGCTTGGGCAACAAGCTTGGCAATCTCGGGATCTTGGGGGCAGTCGGACGATTTGTGCAGTTTCCCGTTGCATAATGTGCACACCTTGGTGCTACAACGAGGACACTGTGCGTACTTGCGTCCTTTGGACGAGGAAATGTGAGATGGTTTGATCCACTCACCACACTTTGGGGTGGGACAATAAATTCGGTTTTTGGTATGATATTCTTGGTATTTGCGATTCCAGAGAACCTTGAACTTGAGGTCGAAGAGTTTCTCCACGTGCTTCAGAGGAATGTGGTCTTTTGTACAACAGCGCGGTGGCATATGGGCAGGATCAGTCACGGACATCTCGAATATACGCTTGAGACAGTCGTGACACATGCGGTGAGTGCAGCTTAGTTTGGCGGTTTGCGTGGAGGGTATGTCGTCCGAGCCGCAGGTCAAGCACTCTACTAGTCGGGGAGGACGCGTTGGTATGGCCGCAGTGGAGTGGCGTCGAAGAAGGGAATCAAAGATGGACGACGATCTTCTCTGCTGCCTGGATGGCTTGGGAGGACTCTTTTGCTCATCTGCTTGTTCAGAGACAGTTGCAAGCCTCGCAGCCCCCAGATTCCGCTGAGCAGACGAGCGGGAGATGTTTGACTTTGTCCTTTGCGGAGCAGGATTCAGACCTACTTGGGATATGCTATCGTTGGGGGTGAGCTCATCGTCCACAATCGACGGGACCTCACGCGCACTCGTGGAAGTCGTGTGCTTCGACTTCCGCTGCACACCAGCGCTTCGTCTTGCTGACCCTGCCTCTTGCGGTGTGAGCGCCGCATCGTAGACATAGCCGTCTGCATCTGCGTTGTGGCTGTCTGGCTTGTGGCCACTACTGCTTGTTCGCTTCCGTCTCTTCTTCTGCTCGCTGGACCTTGACTTGGGCACTGTCGTTGTCTCTGTCCTCCTTTTGCTCTTCGATGATGGCCTCACTCCCAACAGCGGCGTGGCTCGTCGCCGCTCGATGGCCGGTTCGCTATAATATGCTGCTCGCTTTTGCCGCACCTCTTCGACATCGGGCGTCGTTGCCACGTCTCCAGCTTCCTTTGACTCTTTTGTCTTCGTCGACGGCCTCGAGCGTACTAGCCGGGCTGGTCGAGTGCCGTGCTGAGTCCGCCCATGGACGCTTGCCGGCGCCATGTCTGCGGTGATGGGGACATGCTTCTCACGCGCCGAGAGGATGATTTATATATGCCTGCGGTACCGCATAAAGCTAGGGAGCTGTTCAAGTGGCTGGGAAAACTAGCTCCTCTCTCGGCCGCTCGCGCAACGGCCCGCTGATCTTTATAAAAATTTGGTCAGTGCTTTGGGTCTGTGGAAGATGATGTCGTGCGTTGCGATATCGCTCTGATATTCATGAACTTCACTTGCAAAAAACACCTCAAACAGACAAAAAGATTCGCGTCCACTTGTACTCCTGGCTAGTGCACTGGAACATCACCATTGGTAGAGCGGCTTCCAAGCACGACGAAGAAAATTCATCCTGGCTCAGATCAGATGAGTCAGTAACCGGGGACGTATATCTATACCACCCCTTCACGTTCAGTCACATATCACATCAATCATGCCTGCCGACCAAAAAGACGTCCGCCCAGACCCCACGTCTGACCTTCACTGGTCGGACTATCGAGGAGCAATCCATGAGATCTTTGCAGCCAATGCGAAACAGCACCCAGAACGATCATGTGTCATTGAAACGGCATCTTCAACATCACCTGAACGCGTCTTTAGCTACAAGACAATCAACGAATCATCGAATGTTTTGGCACATCATCTTGTCAGCAATGGCATCCAGCGCGGCGAAGTGGTCATGGTCTATGCCTACCGAGGCGTGGATTTGGTCGTAGCTGTCATGGGTGTGCTCAAGGCGGGCGCGACGTTCAGTGTCATCGATCCCGCGTACCCAGCTGACAGGCAAAACATCTATCTGGAGGTTGCTCAACCACGGGCCCTGGTCTGCATTGAAAAAGCGAAACAGGAAGCTGGAGAACTTGCGCCTCTTGTCAGGAACTACATCAGCACGAACCTCAACCTCAGAACGGAAGTGCCCGGATTGATGCTGCATGACGATGGATCAGTGACGGGAGGCTCCCTTCAGGGTGGCGAAGACTGTCTCCAAGCTCAGCAAGCCTTGAAAGAAGAGCTGCCCGGCGTCCTTGTCGGACCTGATAGCACTCCCACATTGTCCTTTACATCTGGCTCTGAAGGACGACCAAAAGGTGTCAAGGGCAGACACTTCTCATTGGCCTACTACTTCCCTTGGATGTCCAAGCGCTTCAATCTTACAGACAAGGAGCGTTTCTCCATGTTGAGTGGCATTGCGCACGATCCGATTCAGCGTGACATCTTCACCCCTCTGTTTCTTGGCGCCAGCTTGATCGTGCCTCCGGCTGAAGACATCACATTCGACAGACTGGCCAATTGGGCAAGCACCAATGAGATTTCAGTAATGCATCTTACTCCTGCCATGGGCCAAATCTTGCTCGGTAGTCTGGAGCCGAAGATTACAAGTCTACATGGAGCATTCTTCGTCGGAGATATCCTGCTCAAGCGCGATTGTCGACGGCTGCAACAACTTGCCCCGAACTGCAGAATCAAAAACATGTACGGGACGACCGAGACCCAACGTGCGGTCAGCTTCTACGAAATCCCATCTGCCAATGAAGACTCGAGCTACCTGGACAAGATGGGAGATGTGATTCCTGCTGGAACAGGTATGATGGATGTCCAGCTTCTCGTGGTAGATCGTGAGAAGAAGGAAAGACAGTGCGAAGTGGGAGAGATTGGAGAGATCTACGTCCGCGCAGGTGGTTTGGCAGAAGAGTACCTTGGCGATCCCGAGAAGAATTCCCAGAAATTCGTTTCCAACTGGTTCGTCGACCCGAAAAAGTGGCTAGAGGAGGACCAAAAGCGTGTCGAGGCAGCTGGACAGCCCGAGCCGTGGAGAGAACACTACAAGGGCCCACGAGACCGCATGTACAGGTCTGGCGACTTGGGAAGGTACATGCAGGATGGTAATGTGGAGTGTGTCGGTCGTGCGGACGACCAAGTCAAGATTCGTGGTTTCAGAATCGAGCTTGGAGAAATCGATACTCACCTCAGCCAGCACCCACTCATTCGCGAAAATGTCACGTTGGTCAGGCGCGATCATCAAGAAGAACAGATTCTGGTCTCATACTACGTGCCCGATATGGTCAAGTGGAGAGAATGGTACGCTGAGCAGGAAGAAGCTGCAGGCAAACAGCCCATCACGAATGGAGGGCTTCGACCTCGGAGACGAGAGTCGGCCAAGGAGACTCATGGCATTGCTCAACGCATGAAGATATTTGACCTCCTTACACAGGATGCTCGCCAAAGGCTGAAGCAGAAGCTGCCCACCTATGCAGTACCAACACTATTCATACCAATGCTGCGACTACCATTGAACCCCAATGGCAAGGTCGACAAGAGAGCGTTGCCATTCCCCGAACGTGCGGACTTGCTCGGTTCTTTGCCAGAAGCTACAGACTTGGAAAAGCGAACAGATACCGAGAAAGAGCTGGCCAAGATCTGGGCGGAGCACCTCAAGACTCGCAACCATACTTCAGAGACACTGCCTCGAGACACGAGCTTCTATGATCTCGGGGGCGACAGCATTATGACAGTACAGATTGTGCCCAAGATCAATCGTAAGTGGCAAGGCATCAATGTTCCCATGTCGATCATGGCTTCTGGGCAGCCCACACTCGAGAAGGTGGCAAAGTATATCGACAGATCAATCAACCCAACCAGTCTTCGTCTGGATGCTGCCGAGGATGATGAGGAAGTCGAGCAAACACTCCACTACGCCAACGACTTGCCAAACCAGATCTCACAACTACCCCAGACGATTTCTGGAGGCCCAATGAGAAGCGCGGAGAAGGGCGTCAACATCTTTCTCACTGGTGCCACCGGTTTTCTGGGTGCATACGTGCTGAGCGACGCTTTGATGCGTAACACTCCCAATCATGTCTATGCCCACGTCCGTGCTCCATCACAGGCCGAAGGCCTTGAGCGAATCCGCAGAACGTGCACTGCCTACGGCCTTTGGCAAGACTCGTGGGCAACGGAAGGAAAGCTGGAAGTTGTCATCGGAGACCTAGAGAAGCCCAAGCTTGGACTCAGCGACGCTGACTACAAGAAAGTGGCCGAAGAGGCTGATCTTGTCATCCACAATGGCGCTCGGGTGCATTGGCTCATGCCATACGAAAGCCTTCGAGCTGCGAATGTCACGAGTACAATCGAAGCGATCAAACTGTGCGCCAGCGGCAAGAGCAAGCGATTGACATTCATTAGCTCGACGAGTGCTGTCGACACTGAACATTACGTGCAGCAATCTGATGCTGGGCAGCCTATTCTCGAGAGCGATCCGCTCGAAGGGAGTCGACAAGGACTCGGCACCGGATATGGTCAGTCGAAATGGGTATCTGAACAAATCATCCGCGAAGCCGGGACACGCGGTCTCAACGCGGTCATTGTACGGTCTGGCTACGTGATGGGCGATCCGAAGACGGGAGTTTCCAACACCGATGACTTTCTCGTGCGTATGCTCAAGGGTTGTGTTCAAGTTGGGGCTCGACCAGACATGGAAAACACCATCAACATGGTTCCCGTCACGAGAGTTGCGAGACTCATCACGGCGGCGTCGTTCCATGGCGAGCCCGGCTCAGTCGCATTTGTTGACGCACATCCTCGGCCCACATTCAACGAGTATCTGGGAGCGCTGGAGAAGTATGGGTACGACAGCCCTGTGGAGTCGTACTCCACGTGGGCACGAAAGATTGAGGCATACGTCGAAGCAGGACATGAAGGTCCGGACGAGCTCGCACTCTTGGGACTCTACCACATGGTCACGGGCGATTTGCCCGCAGCGACCAAGGCTCCGAATGTGGATGATCGCAAGGCACAGGCTGCATTGAGAGCCGATGCTACAGTTGGGGGAATAGAAACTCCGGCAACGGTGACTCCAGAGGCGACAGGTGCCTATTTATCCTTTCTTGTAGCTCGAGACTTCATGGCGGCACCGACGAAGAAGGAGGCCACGCCTCTGCCCCAGATTGAGCTCAGCAAGATGCAAGTCGAAGCGTTGAACAGGGTAGGTGGTCGCGGAGGTTCATGATTGCAGGCGAGGATGACAACATGGTCGATCCATACGATCATACCTAGATAAGGTACCTCCTAGGTAGATGTAGAGATGGAAAATATGATGGCTACCAGAAAAGCGGGGCGTCTTGGGCAGAGAAGAAATAAAAAGAAAATTACAAATACACACGCGATACCAAACATGATACATATCAGTTCCTTTTCTCCCATGAAGCTGGTTGGACACACGAAGAAGAAACTCTTCGAAGACTCCAACGGCTGAGCTGCCCCGCTGCAGGTCGTGAGTCGGCTCCTGAACTCTGCGTCATAAGCTGCATGATAAGGTATAAACTATAAGGTAAAGTGTAAACCGTGCTGACTAGCGTTCCCGTCTTCGCGTGCCCGGCGCGTGTTGTTCGCGAAACATTAAATTCACTATTCCGCCTCACAACATCAACATCAACAACAACATTGGATAAGAAAAGCCGTGTCTCGGGCGGAATAGGACATTTTTTCTCCGCTCTCTCTCCTATACCGTAAGTCTGAAGAACGGTTTGCATCCCCCCCTTCTTCCCTCAAAACCCCCTTTTTGTGGAAGTGGGTAAGGTACATACCTAGCGGACAGCCTCACTCATCACGATACTTATTACACAGTACACTACGGAGGTATAAGAATATCTCAATCTGGCATCCCAGTCGAAGATTACAGTACAACCCCGCAGCAGAACGAACACGGTCAGGTTCAGGTCCTAGTCCTAGTCGGTACTCGTGTTATAAAGACTACCGCCAAGGGCAATAGTGTGTGTGCTGTTGCTGTGCTGTAGCTGCAGCTGCGCAGAGAGAAAGGGACTCGGGAGAGGTTGGGCTGTCGTACTGCTGCAGTCAGTGCAGTGTGCATGCTGTACTGTACACCCAACACCTGTAGCCTGCCTGTAGTGCTTGTACTACTGCCGCTGTACTAGGTACTTTCAGCTTGTCGTCCACGACATCATCGTCACTCACCAAATCCTCCACGCGACTTTCTCCTCCAATGGCCTCCATACCAACAAGCCCCAATGCGCCTTCGCGCCCTCGGGAGAGCTACGTCCTTTCGGTACAACGGGAACCCCTCGACTGTTCTGTTCCTGCGCCACTTGACAGCCCTCCGCCATCCCGCCCACCATCTAGCGGTAGAGGTGGCAGCAGCCAGAACAACAGGCCTCGCTTATCACGCCCACCCACGCCGGGCGGTGGTCCCTTGTCTTCCCACCCGGCCCACGATTGGACTACTTCACCAGGCACCTGGCCGCCCACTCCCGAAGCTGAGAGAGCAAGCTTCCATAAGACCTCCTCCATCGACACCAACGGCATCAGCACATCCATCGCAGCAGACAGTCTGCACTCACCACTCACACCACTCACACCATCCACCACCACTGCTGCTGCCCCGCCCATCATGGAACACTCGCACAGCTATCAGCAGCGAGCCCCCGTACGTCGCCTGTTCAGTCTGACCAGCTTGCGACAATCCTTCAGCAGCTCCCGCGCCTCTCTCAGCCTGAGACCCGACACTTCACATGGCAACTACCAAGCAGCAGTAGCAGGAGGAAGAGCTGCACCACCACCACCACCATCCTCCTCCTCCTACCAACACATCTTCTCTTCCTCCTCTTCCTCCTACCGTGCCCAATCACCCAGTCTCATGTCCACCGCAACCTCCTGCATGGCCCCACCACCCTCCTCCCGCTTCTCCCACGAGCCCCATCCACGCCCCTCCACCGCCTCCGCAGCAACAGCGACCACTTCCACTTCCGCTCTACTGCGCAAGAAGCGTTCGAGCACATGGTTCAATTCCGTCAAACGCAAAAGCCAAATCTTCGGCATGCCCACTGCCGCCGAAGACGCGGGAAATTTGGATGTCCTCGACGAAAATGGTCCCGAGCATAAGAGATTCAAGGATCATCCTATGCCTACTTTGCCGGAAATTGATGCGTTGAGTGGAGGCAGTTTGGAGGGTGGGAGTTTGGGGTGGGATGATCAGTTGTTTAAGAGGAGTTGAGTTGGGTGTGGACTTGTTCATGAATGAATGAATGATTCAATCAATTCGAAACATTGATGCTTTCACGCTTGGACTGGGATTGAAAGTGGGTCAAGATTTGCGAGGAAGAAGAAGAACAAAAAAGGAAATGAGGAATGAAATGGAATGGAATGAAACAGTCTGGGACGGGATGCCGCTGTACTATGAGACGCGAGAGAGAGAGAGAGAGAGAGAGAGAAGAACCTTTCCTTGGAGTTTCGTTGGTGGTGGTGGTGATGGTGGTGGCCCGGCGTTCATGGTTGCTTTTTTTTTCTTTCCTTTTCGGGTCGGAACGATGTGATACCATTGGGCGCGTCTGCGCCCGCTCGCGAGAGTGAGAGTGAGAGCAACAGCGAGCGAGAGCGGAGAAGAAGGGAAGGGAAGCCTCTCTGTCTATTTCTCCCCCTCTCTTGCTTCTTTTTTACTTCTTTTTTTCTTTCTTTTTGTTTCAGCTCGGTGTGTGATGCGCGCGCGCACTAGGTACTACCGGTGTACAGCTATGAGATGATACCCCCCCAGAAAAGAATGCCAATGATTTGATCTTCTAGCCGTCTTTTCACTTGACTTGCAAGAAAATAATGGAGAGCCGCTGATCTTCATCTTCTCTCCCTCTCTCTCTCTCTCTCACACACACACAACCATCATGTCGAAAGGAATACCCACGCGGACGCGCATGTTTGTTCAAACTTTTCTTCTGCTATTACTCCATGCCATAAACGCTTCCATCATACAAGTCATGAGGCCGCAACTGGCGGCCATGTCTAATACATTACTGTACAAGTTGCCCATTGGCTGCTTTTCTCCCTCTGTTTTCGTTCTTCTTCATCATCATCATCACTTCTTCGCAAGCTCCTCGGCTTCCTTGGACTTCTTCTCCAGAACTTTCGAAATCTCATCAATCGTCTCCTTGACGAGCTTCTGCGCCTCGGGACGCTTTTGCTCGGCTGCCTCTTTGAGCTTCATCAGCTGTGGCAAGATCTGACCTCCATTGGGCAGAGCCTCGAGCCAGCTGGAGACGCCGCCATTGGTGTACTGATCAGCCTTCTTCTTGCCCCTGCAGAACCACGTTAACTTTCTGTCGCTTTCATTCATTGCGAACGCCGACACTTACTCCTGCACGTATTGCTCGAGGTCCTTCGTACTCCCACTCTGGACTGCAGACTTCACCTTCTCAATCACGTCCCTTACATTGCCCGATTTCATCGCGTCCATGTTCTTCTCGACAAAATCCTTCACTTGAGAGTTCTTTTCGAGATACGGCTTGATCTGCTCATACCCCGTCTCCCAGCTCTTGTCACCAAGCTTCTTCAGCTCTTGTGTCTTCTCTTGTAGCAACTTGTAGGCACGAGTGGCAGCATCAGGAGTCGCTCCAGACTTGACAATATCGGACACTTGCTTGAAGGTGTCATCTGCCTGCTTCTTGGCCTCTGGCCCGAGCCTATCTCCGAGCGACTTGAGCTGGTCGAATTGACCTCCTAGCTTTTCCTTCAACTCTGGATGGTTTTCTAAGATCTGCTGTGAGGCATCTCCAGCAAGATCGGCGAGCTGTCCCAGTCTCTTGGAGAGGATTGTCCAGATGTCATTCATCGTCTGGATGCTAGCACCGTTCTTATTGGCGGTGTCTCGCAGCTCGTTGTAGGTGGCGTGTGCAATTTCGTTGAACTCCTTTTCGTGCTTGCTCTTGATCGCGTCGAGGTCCTTGAAAGAAGTATCCACGAATTGACGGCCGCCAGGGACGAAGGAAGCGTACTTTTCTGCCACCTGGCGAATGGCGCCTAGAACATCGTCTCCTTCAGGCTTCAGCTCCTGGAGCTGCTGCTTGACCTGATCTGCCACGCTATCACTGTAACTCTTGGCCTGGTGTGCAGTGTTGACGAGAGTTTTCGCGCCAGAGAAGTGGTAGTACAGGTAGCCAGCTCCCAGCACAGCGGTGCCGCCAATGAGCCCACCGGTAACGCCATGACTGACACCGCCTGCGTTGGCAGACCCTGCTGGTGAAGGCGCAGAGTCTGCAAAGGTCCGTCGAGGCACATTGCGTGCGGTGGCCGAGCGGGTGGAGGTGGCAGAGCTGCGAACTGCACGCGTCGCGCGTGTGGCTGCTCGTGGTCCGTACATGATGGAACTGGTGTTGGTGGTATGGTATAGAGGGTGGATTGTGTGATGAGGAAGAAAGAGGAAGAGAAGAGGAAGAGAGAGAGGTTGGTAGTGTTGTCTCTCGTACTTACGGTGCGTGCGTGGGTGAGCAGTTCTATACCAAGCGCCTTCCTTCTGTACCTGTCACGATGAACTCAACAGTGGATCTGCTTTTCTGGCGCGTGAAGGCGAAATCGTCATGATGACTGGAGAGAAGAGCTGTGCTGTTGTGGAAGGTGACGGACCGATGCGGTTCTATCCGCTTCTGTCTCTTTCTCTTCCTCTCGTTCCCGTGTTGTCTCTCTCGCTCTTCCTCCCTCACCCTCACACTGACCCTCACCATCACACCGCCCTCTCCCCTCGCCGCTCTCCCACTCCGCCCGCCTCGTGACACCCATCGACGGCATTGTCGTCTCACAGATGGCGGAGCGGAGGCGAGCGTCAACTGTTGATGTGCAGACGCAGGACGGTGGCATTCACGCACTGTTAGCATACTGCCATACTCGTCCTCATCGGTGACTCCCTCCGCATAAGCTCGTAATTTGAACAAAGGTAAGCGAAAGAAAGCATGTTTTCTGCTCAGAAAATTCTGCATCCGGTCATGTCCTATTGTCCTTTTGACGACAAGAAAAGAACAATAAAGAAAATTTCACTGCAGCAAATATGGCCAGCGACGACTTTCGAGAAAGAAACCTACCAAAAACTTCATGAATTCTCTAGCTACCTACTTGACACTTGACGCACCAGAGATACCAGCATGGCGCCAAGAACTCGTCAGTCGTATCTGACTAACCCAGGCTCTCCACTGCTCAGGGGTCTAGCGGCGACCAGAACTGCACGGCGGGCACCTTCTGCTAGTACAACGCGGGATGCTCCAGCATCGCAACATGGTCTTTCCAGTGGCATGACAGCACCTCTCTACCGAGCTGATTCATCAAACCCGGCTTCGAACTCTGGTGACGATGACCTTTCCCCCTCGGGCACTGATGGTAGTCCTCCGCCAGATCCGGACTCTGATTTTGATCCTCCCCCGTCAAACGATGGATCGTCACATGGTAGTCCTCCGCCAGGCTCGCACTCTGGTGGTGATTCTGATCCTCCCTCAAACAATGGATCCGCTCACGGTAGTTTTGCGCCAGACAACACGCCATTTCAGCGCATGCGGCGAAATCTCTGGAGAGCTTTCAAGTGGACTATTCCGAAATTGATGGTAGCTGTCGTGCAAGCACTGCTGTTGCGTCAGGTGTACGTGCTGCTGGATCTGCCGGTGAGCGCACCTGTCGATTTTCTGTACTTCAAGTACTACGTCTCCTTCCGTTACGTCAAGGGAGATAGCCAGGCTGCAGCATCTCGAATTCTGGTCGACCCTCTGGGCACGAAACATATTCCTCTTATTGCCAACTCCGCGTTGTCCGTCGACGGTGTGTGCAATGAGCAGGAGTCAACGGGACTAGCTTTCACCGTGAAGCAAACCATTTCCCGCACAGTTTTGGGCGCCCAGTCGTGGGAAGAGCTGATGAATGCGTCGCCGGAACCCGAGCTGCAGTAAGTCTGCTTGAACCCTTTTCTCGCCCATGCGAAGTTTCTATTCCGCAGACTAACACTGAAGCAGAGAATTAGCACAAAATTACGCTCATCCTATTAGCAAAGGCACGAGCCTCATAGAGCGTGCAGAATCGGTCGAGAAGCGGATGTGCAGACTCTCGCGTGCAGCTATGAAGAAGGGATTAGCATATGCACAAACGCGTACCCTCGCCGAGAAGCTCAGAGGCTGCAGGCAAGTCGCTCAGGTCCTGCGACCGGCAACGCGGACTCTGTGGGAAAACAATATCATTGAGGCAATTCCCGGTGACTGGGACTATCCCATCGTTACTCAAGCGTTCGCAGACCTAGAAACCCATCTCCGACGCCGAGAAGTGATTGCCCGGGTTCTCTCCGACGAAGCTGGTGAATTGCAGACAGTCTACCGTCAACTCGTAGGCAACTACAGCGTCTTCAAGTGGAATCTGCGACAGGCCGATTCTGCTGTAACGCAACTCTGCTACCAGATTGAAGCCCGCAAAGTCGAACCGTCCATATGGTCCAAATGGTGGTCCAAATGGTTCAAAGGGACGGATGACGCTTCGTCATGCGAGGTGCAAACGCGCGCCAAATTTCTTCGCGGCGGTTACAACTTCAGCGACACTGCCAGACTCAACGGCCATGCAGCAATGTACTATCTCAAAGAGGGCGGAGATATCTGGGAAAACTACGCCAAGCATCTCGACGATAGTCTCGGTCTCTTGTCCGACGTGCCGAAAGTTTTGCGTGATATCACAGCAGAAGGCATCCCCGCTCGCATCTCCCGTTTACAAGATCTCTTTGACAGTCTGGCTGCGCAGCTAGATCGCGCCGCCGAAGTTCTCGAAGATGCACACATGCGAAAAATTCCTATCGAGTTGACAGCTCATGTGGGTAAGGAGGACGATGCAAGTATCGGTGCCAGATGGCCGCCTGAACCGATTGGATGTGCCCTTTGTGATGGTCCCCGAGAGGCCGAATGGCATGCGAGCACTTCGCTACGATTCTACATGCCGGATTCTACGGCTGAGGAGTCTGTGGCTTCGACTGCCACTAATGTCTAGTCTAGCTGGGAGAGCCGATATGGTCCGTCCTAGGAGGTAGAGATGACTGGGTATGTCCAAGATAAAATGTTCAGTGTGTGACTTGTTGAACAAAGTCGGTTTGTTGAGTTGTAATTTACACAGATACAGGTGTTTTGATACACCCTGCAGTGCAGTTCATGTACCTGACTTTTGATTTCCATTTCTTTTTGCCCCTCTCAAGTCGCCCTGCCGAGGAGATGTCTCTCCATCTTTTTTTCACTCAGGCTCCCGTCATCAAAGTCATGGTATTCAGGGAACAATAAATAGATAAATAAATCTCCACCTCAGCCCGGCGAAATGATGATGACGAACGACCTTGTCCGACTCCCCGATCCAGATGTACATGTATGTGTTCAATGGCTGAGATGTCGACATGTTAGGTAGTAGGTAGCAGGTCCACTTGCTTGCATTGAATACAGGCATGTAAACGTTGCCAATGTTCATTGTTTTTTAGCGACTTCACTTCAGGCTTCCACAGAGTAGAATAGAAGTACAAGACTAAAGAAAAAGAGAATTGATAATTCATCTCCACCATACATACCGTATTCACTCCACGCGCCGAGATCATCCAATCATGACTTCATCATGGAATCTCAGGTAGGTACCGCTACTACTCCGCTCCAGAAAAAGAAAAACGCCTCATTCACTTATCCAGCCTACCTTGAGCACACCTCCATGTCCCGCCCACTCTTTAACTTCTCAATGCCCTTAATCTCTCTCCCAATTTATCCTCCCGCTCCTCCTCATGCTGCGCGGGAGCTTGTATCCCCTTCGCGGGCGTAGCTCCGGCCATCTCCTGGCTCAATTCCACGCCCGCCTCGTCGGCAACTTGATTCATCAACCTATCCACATCCTCCTGAGGAGTCCCGGTAGCAGTGGCAGACGAAGTCGCAGTTTCGTAGTATCCTGTCGCAACATCGAGGTCCTCGAATTGCGTTTCGAACTTGTCCATGACAGCGGAAATCTGATAAATCCCTGATCAGCAAATTCTATTTCTTTTCTCTTCCTTGTGTAACAGCGGGTCTTTTACGACCCGATCCTTCTCTCACCTTTTCCAAATCCATGCTCTTCATCGCCTGATCCATACCCCTCACCACATTCGCCATGCTGCCGGTCACACTCCTCATGGTAACAGCAGTCTGGACTCGCGAGCTCACGGCATCGATTCGGCTGGCGAGAGTGAGAAGCTGCAAGTTTTCGTTCTTTTTCCGAATGGCGTTGCCGGCGTATATTTTGGCGATGTCGTTGTGGCCTTGCGATATGGCCTGGACAGAACGAGTCAGCGGGGGGGGGGAGGCAAGGCGAGGGGGAGGAGGGGGAAAGGCCAGACGTACCTTCTTGAGCTTCGCCTTCTCGGTTTGTTCATCTTTGCTGGCTTTGGCGGCCTGGCGGTTGAGCTGCTTGGCTGTGAACTGCGCGTGGTGGACGGAGTTAGTGTGCGCCGGGCGGGCGGGGAGGAGGAAGAAGAAGAGATGGAGGTGGCCTTTGCGCGGGACGCACCTTGAGGTTGAAGAGGGCTTTCTCTAGTCCAGACATGGTGAGGCTGAGGGAGGAATGGCGTTGTCGATATTCAAGTTCGTGAATCGTTGTAGGAAGTCTGACTATAAGCACAAGTTCGAGGCAGCGTCAAGGTGGGCTGGCTCAAGGGCATGACGTCGGCTTCTGCGTATTCACATGCCCGAGTGCACGTGCTCCCCCACTATCTTCACTTGAATTCTTTTATGAAACATATACTGGACTAGTCATTGCTTTTGTATCTTGTTCTCATGTCATGTCACGGGTCGTATCATATAACGGTGGGAAGGGCACTCTATGAACCCTCCCATCCGTCGTCAGCAACTGGTCCTTTTCGCCATTCTTGCCCAGACTCTCGCGCACGTAGCCGTCTCACTGTGATTCTGTCTCCCCTCGTTCATTTCCCGGTGCCATTCTGCTTCTGCATGCCCTGTACATCCGGTGTGCCGGGCAGAGGGGTGCCAGGAAGCGGCGTACGCATGGACGTGCGGGAAGCCTTGACCAAGGATCGTCCGGACAGAGTATCTACGACATCGACCAAGCCCATCCAGAACTCATCCTTCGGCCTCCGGTCCTTCCAATCCGTTTCCTCGCGCTCAATCTTTTCCATAGCGCTGAATTTCACCTTAGCGCCTCGGATACCAATAACAGCTACCGACATAGGATCGTCTGCAATTTCCTGCTTCGACTTTCCAGCGAAGGCCTCGAGGTATTGCAACGACTTAACACCGAAACGTACAGCTCGTGTACGATCCATGGGCGACGGAATATCTCCCTGCTGGAAGTGACCAGGCACAGCATATCGGGAATCGAACTTTCCATTCGATTCCTCCTTGATAGCATCTGCAATGAACTCTGTCGTGTAGACTTTGCTAGCCTTCTCGTTGCGAAGAATGATTTTGCCAGATCTAGCATGGCCTTTGTCCATGGCAAATTGGTCTTTCAAGAACTTGATGTCCTGCACGAGCATATTGAGGTTGATGCCCTCTTCTGGAGTGTAGACAGCGACTGCACCAATGGCGAGGCCTGCCAATATGGCAATGTAGCCCGAAGCGCCACCTTGCGTCTCTACTACGAACACTCTGCGGCGAGAGGCTGAAGCAGATTGCTTGATCGCATCGCAATAGTTGATGAGGGCATTCAAACAAGTATCAGAGCCTATCGAAAACTCGGTGCCAGGAACATTATTGGAGACGGTGGCGGGCAAGATGGTCATGGGAATCTTGAAGGCGTCATAATCGGCCCGAGCTTTTCGTAGCTCAGATACGGCCGTGAACGCCTCGAACCCACCAACAACGAAGAGAGCATCGATCTTGTACTTCTCGAAGCAAAAGGCCACCGTCTTGAAGTCCTCGGATGGCAGTGCACGATTAGTTCCGAGCTCCGAACCACCTTTCGATCCCCAATTCTCTGCGTCAAGCCAGCTAATCTCGCGCACAGATCCCAGCGGCTTGTCGTCGTGATGGCGACATAATCCGGGGAAGCCATTATGCAGAGCCACCGGAGTATGACCTCTCGACAGGCAGTATGCCACAGCAGCGCGAGTTGCGGCATTCATGCCACCAGCGGGCGCACCGACATGTATTATACCGACCCGCATTCGTTTCTCTTTCGGGACCAGAGTCTTGGTGTTGTCTGTGGAGGTCGTCATATTGAAAGCCTGTTGGAACTCTGCAAACTCTGCATCTCTGCCTTTCATTGCGGCATCAAAGTCTTTCTTAGCGATGTCCTCGGCGACTTTCTTGGTGAGGCGAATAGCTTCAATCATGTCCTTCCGTACGATCTTGTTCTCCACCATGCAGATCACAGGAGACGGGGTTTCTGGCGTAGCTTCGAGTACAGCCTTGACGGCTTCCACACCCTGTAATGTCGCCAGCATGCGGTCGTATGCGCAAGGAGGACCTCCACGTTGTACGTGTCCCAGGGTCGTCACTCTCGTGTCAAGTCCCACGTTATTCGTGAGCAGATCTTTCACCATGTAGGGTGAGATGGCTTTGAGGTTCCTATCGTGAGCACCTTCAGCTACGATCACGATCGTCTTCCTCTTGCCCATGGTGCGGTGCTTTTGGACAATACTGCACATTTCAGCCTCCCAGTTCTCGGAAGGTGGATTTTCTGGGCAAAAGACAAAGTCTGCTCCACATGCCACACCTGCCATGAGTGCCAGCCAACCGCAATGTCGTCCCATGACTTCGATAACGAAAGCACGCTGGTGTGAGAGAGCCGTGGCGTCGATGTAGTCGATCGATTGGCAAATCCGTTCGAGCGAGCTGTAGGCGCCGATTGTCGCATCTGTACTACTGAGATCGTTATCAATCGATCCGACAAGACCGACGATATTCAGATGCCTGTATGGCTTCACATCTTCCTCTTTTCGCTTCCCGGTCGATACCAGCTCATCCATCAGGCTTGGCCATTCTCCTCTGAACTTGTCTGCTCCCGTCAATGAGCCGTCTCCGCCACAGATGATCAGAGCATCGATGCCCTTTTCGATCATGTTGTTCGCAGCTGTCAGCCGCCCTGGTCGCTCCATGAACGCTTTGCATCGCGCAGTGCCAATCAATGTGCCGCCTTCTGAGATCCATCCTCGAACGTCTTCCCATTTCATCTCTTTGATCATGTCTCCACCGTCGACCAGGCCTTGGTATCCTTCGTAGATGGCGTATGCCGTGCATCCTGCTGATAGTGACTGTCGAACTACAGCTCGGACGGCAGCGCTCATACCAGGAGAGTCACCCCCCGAGGTCATGACTGCTATGCGCTTCTTTCCCCATGGCATCGAAGGCGGGCTCAGATTGACCTGCGCCATGCTGGGTGGTGGCGGTGCTGGTGGTGCTGGCGGTGGTGGGAGCAGTAGTAGAAGATGCTGGTGTCAGATGAGTATGGTTGTGAGCTGGGTGCTCGTGAAATGCGAATCAGGGTTAAAGGGAGAAATAGTCGGAGAGGATGGGAAGATGGCTCGCTACAGTACCTTGTGGTTGAGCAGAAAGGAACTATTCTTTCTCTCTCAGCTCTTTCTCGTTTTCTGCTAGCAAAAGACGCGCCTGCCCCACGCCGTGAAGTCAGCCCGGGTCACAGTGGGGTATCGGTCCGTTCGATAGTTCTGATCGGTGACTTTTCGGGACTACCAGGTTCGGTAAGGTGCACGTAAGGTAGGTAGGATTGGAGTGATATTTCTCGTGATACTCTTCGCTCGGTGGGAATTTCACCTGCAACACTGGTACGAGTGGTGAGGGGGGGAAGAGCACGAATACATGAATGATAAGCTCCAAAAGAAAGCAAGATGGAAAGCGATAAGCAACTCTATCACACTGGCCAGCAAGCTCACTACCGGTTTCCGACCCTGCATACGGCACATAAATACAGTAATACACCAGTAGTCCTGGATAGTGGATACCTAAGGTGAGGTAGTGAGTGTCATATGACGACTTGCGAGCAGGCTCCTTGTATGACGTGAACCTACGCCGAGCCAGCGAGCACAAGCCCATCACTGCACCAGGAGGTACTGTCCTCAGCGGAGGCTCGGGATACACCAGGTATATGTATATCTTATATTACTGATAACTATCTGAACCCTCAGGAAGTTCCAGATACTCCAATTCTGTCCGGCGGGTTTCCAAGAGCAGCGCTGTCGAAAAGCATGATTTTCACATTGTTACGTGGAATGGTCAGGATAGGAGACAAACTTTTTGCCCCAAGCCTACTAGGTGCTGAAGTGAGTACTCCGACTCCGACTTCGACCTCGAACTCGACCTCGACCTCGATGGGCACCAGTGTGTGAATGTCAGCTGTAATGCTTGTGCCACTGCTGCCTCTAGCATCTGATCGTCACGGCGCAAAGAATCGGCGCAAAGATCAACGCCAAGCCTTCGATGCTACATCGCCAAGCGCCAGCTCATATCTGGAGGAGCCGCCATCTCCGGCTCCCGCACATTGTCACCGATGCGTGGCAGCTATCAAGAACGTGGGATGAAAGTAGCTCCTATGGAACCCAGAAGCTTCATTGAATTCTGCTCTGTCAGATCAGGCACCCAATAAGAAAGCGACCACTGAAAACCTCACTCGACGGTGCTTCGACACGCACTGAAGTTTATGTCTAAGGTAGAACAAGCAAGCAGCCTTTGACCGCTGGGCCCGGAAATATTCAATATCAACTGTTACTCTGCATGCAACGCGACTCTCGTGCGGAATGGACGGAGCTTGGGTAGAGCTGTTCCAGTGCCTTCACCCGCTTTGATGTAGGCAGGTTTTGTCGGGTAGTAATGGTGTGAGGACTACTATATAGGCCATGTACAGTCGACGACAAGCTGGTAATCGTCCGGTCTCGGCATGAGCTACACCTGTGCCACGCTTGACCATGACGAGAAGCTCCCTGTCTCGTTCAGCAGGACTAGGAGGTAGAGAGCGTGATGCACTCACTTGAGCTGTGTTTGTGAAGGATCTGATCCAACAACATTTGCTTGCAAACGGTTCGACGCTTCTTGAGTCACCAGACTGAGCTGAGTGTAACTCTGTAGGCTGAACCGTTTTCAATCCCGCTTACATAGGACGTCTTGCCTACAAGCTCCCTTGTATTGCTTGTTGTCTCAATCGACCTGCTCAGAGTCTGATATATCACCTCTAGAGTAGAGCTCTCGAGAAGTGTTGAGGTTCTGGTGTTTCACAAGTAGAAGCTAGGTTGGTCCAGGTCAAATATGGCTGGAAGCAAATTCCCTCGCCAAGAATGGTTGGTTCTATAGCTGTGTACCTAGGAGGCAGACGAGGCATTCGTCGTCGTTACCACAAGTGGTCCCGAGGTTGAAGCCGTTTGTGGACTTTGTTAAGTTCATCGAGGCCGCGTGTTGCGGTGCTATTTTAGAGCGAGCTTCTCAGGGTCTTTGGGTTTGTGGATCGAACGTCCTGGAGGGGCAGTTCTAAACTTCTGAAGCGGCTAGAGCAGGCGAGAACAGGTGAATTATATCATTAAGCTATTTCATGTATATTCTAGAAATACAGCAGATGTGCCTGCTTTAGGTATGCTAGGTGAGCACGAGGATGGTAAAATCACAAGCAACAATGTACATACCTTACGATATAGGTATCGGTTGTACTGGAGGTACCTGTATTCTTGGTCCGCCAATGATTATGTAATAATTGATCGGTGCTTCGAAAAAGCTTTTCTAGAAACCTTAGCCCCCTGTTTGCGACGTGCGACGTGCGCCAATGACGCCACACGCGCCTTTGCCATCTGCAGGAACTCGCCTAGAGCCTCGCACTGTGCACACATGAAACTCGCTGGGTCTGCCACGTCTGGCAATGATGTGACCAGCAGCAGTAGAAGAGGAAGAAGGGAAGGAGACGAAGAAGAAGTGGAAGATGGAAGAAAGAAGAAGAAGAAGAAACTTCACCACTTCCACCTCTATACTACCTCCCAAACTCCTACCTTCTCCTTGCTCCCCCCCCCCCCAACCTCCCTCTCCCATCATCCCCAACTACCTCTCCCTACCTACCTGACCTTACCTCTCCATCCGCCTACCCACCTCTCCTCTCTCCCACGATCGTTACTGTACTCACGCCCATTGACTCTACACACAGCTGCACCACTTCCAGCCATCGTTTCACCAATTTCCTCCCAATCTCCCTCGAGCTGCTCTTCCTACAAGCAACGCGTGCGAGTCACCATCTGCAGGCGGCAGCGCCAGACACCTTGATACAGCACGCCAAATCCGAGACGCAGGCCACCACGCGCCTTCGCTCGAGCGGGCACACCTTCGTTTCTACACCTCACTGGAGGCAGCACAATGTCCTCACATCTTCACGCTCGTCCTTCTCAAGCCAGCCCACGCTTCTCTCGCGAAGGCTTCCAGCCCATCCCCGCGGGCCACACAGATAACATGTCCACCAATTACACGGGCTACGGCGGCAACGACGCGACCATCGACATACCTCTCGAACAAGTCCAGACCAACGCGAGCGTCGGCGGAGGACGACGCAATGCGAATCACACAGCCGAGAACCTGCACGCCATGAACACGACTTCAGAAAAGCAAGGCAGCGGCGGATTCTTCAGAGGCCGACGAGTCAAGCCTGTAACGGATGGCAGCGCAGACAAGAAGGGGTTTGAAGAGGAAACTGACAAACTGACGACCATGGGCAAAGTCTACTACAAGATTTTGAACTTCTCCATCATCACCAGGTACTTGCTCTACGTCATACCCCTGGGTGTCTTGCTTGCCGTGCCCATCATTGTGGGCAGCTTTTACAGCGACCGCGATACCCCCAAGATTGCCGGAGTCCCAATACTCTGGTTCTTCGTGTGGATAGAGATCGTGTGGTTTAGTTTGTGGATCAGCAAGCTCATAGCACACTTTTTACCATTCCTCTTCCAAACGCTGGTGGGTGTGGTCTCTTCTGGAGTGCGGAAATATGCAAGCGTCATTCGAAAACTCGAGATTCCTCTGTCGCTGGTCGGATGGGCCGTTGCTTCTCTGGCGACGTTCAAGCCTATCATGACGAGAAATCCCTACAACAGCCAGTCCACGCACGCCTTGAACGCAGGATCGGGAACCTGGGTGGATATCGTCCAAAAGGTTCTCGCTGCGGCAGTAGCCAGCACGCTGGTTTTCTTGGCCGAGAAGCTCATCATTCAGCTCATCAGCATCAACTACCACGCAAAGCAGTTCAATTCGAGAATCAAGGATTCGAAGAGACAGGTTTACATCCTCGGACTCCTGTATGATGCATCGAAGGCCATCTTTCCGCAGTACTGTCACGAGTTTGCCGAAGAAGACTACGCAATCGCCGACCAGATCAACTTGGCTGTCTTTGGCGCGAAGAAGAAGAAGAGGGCCCACCACCGCCGCTCCGGCTCTGCGACGCCGATGAAGATGCTGCAGACTGTTGGACGTGTCGGTGATAAAGTCACATCCGCGTTCGGTAATGTTGCATCCGAGATTACGGGCAAAGAAGTCTTCAACCCAAACAGCTCTCACTCGATCGTAGTTCAGGCACTAGAGAAGCGTCGCACTTCGGAAGCTTTGGCCCGTCGGATCTGGATGAGCTTGGTAGTGGAAGGTCACGACCAGCTATCCGAGGACGACATCGCCGAAGTTCTTGGCCCGGAACGTGGGCATGAAGCTGAAGAAGCATATGAAGCCCTCGATCGTGATGGCAACGGCGATATCTCCCTGGATGAAATGATACAGACCATCGTCGAATGGGGTCGCGAGCGTAAGGCGATTGCGGTCTCCATGGTCGATGTCGCTCAGGCCATCAGCGTCCTGGATCGTATGCTGTGCGCTATCGTGGTGGTCGCCATCGTCTTCATCTTCATTGCTTTCCTCAACACCAGCTTCGTCACCACTCTGGCCACTGCTGGTACAGCACTTTTGTCGCTCTCTTTCGTCTTCTCAGTCTCAGCGCAAGAGGTTCTTGGTTCTTGCATCTTCCTTTTCGTCAAACATCCATTCGACGTCGGCGACCGGATCGACATTGGAGACAACGCGTATGTCGTCGAGCACATCAGTCTGCTCTATACAGTGTTCAAGCGTGCATATGGCCCCAAGACGGGACAGCTCTGCCAGTACCCCAACGTTGTGCTGAACAGTCTTTCCTTGGACAATGTCTCTCGCAGTCAGGCTCAGACCGAGCAGATAACGATCGATGTCTCCTTTGACACAAGTTTCGACGACGTCCAGCTGCTCAAGAACGAGCTCAACAAATTTGTCACGGACAGAGAGAACAGCCGCGACTTCCAGCCCGAAGTCGAGGTCGAAGTTCTCGGCACTTCTGATTTGTCCAAGATGCAACTCAAGGTTGAAATCAGACACAAGACCAATTGGGCCAACGAGACTCTTCGCGCGGCGCGTCGCAGCAAGTTTATGTGTGCCTTGATCGCTGCCCTTCGTGCTGTGCCGATCTATGCTCCGGGAGGTGACGCAGACGCTGCGGGCAGCGCTGCCAATCCAAACTACTCAGTCGCCATTTCCGACTCTGAGGCAAGGGAGAACGCGGAGCAAGCAGCACAAGATAGGGAGAAGGCGCGCATGATACCAACTAAGAAAGTCGACGAGTCTGGAGCCGCTGGAGCAAATCTGAGTCCTAATGCTGCAAACAAAGGCGTTTCTCCGGGTTTAAGCTTTCAGGACCCAGCAATCGGGGAGTTGAATGCGCGCGACCCAGCTAAGGATACTGCACGAGACAACCCAGGCAACGCTTGGGCGACTGGCCGTGACGATAGCTCCAGTACTTTGGGCGAGCGTTCCAGTATTGACCAGCAGGACCTCGACGATGTTCGCAGCCTCCTCGAGCGAGGAAACACCAGAGGCAAGAGAAAGCCGAGCGTCCGAGGTGGCTCCCGCCAACTCCGCGACGCACCAAGTGTGCCTGCTATCAATGAGCCGCGAGCAACTGGCTCGAACTCTTCCGAACCCTACAGACCAACGCTCGCCAGTGTGCCGTCGCAGTTCCAGACTGCGCAGAGCAATCTTCCCACTATCAGCACCACATCGCCCGTGGAAATGAGCCAGCTTCCACAACGCACCACCAGCAATCCGTATAGAAATCGACAGCAGCCAGGACAGTTTTCTCCTACGACTGGTCGAGTGGATGAATATGATGACGAGTTTGGTAACTCGAGGCCTTATTCTGGTGTGTAGGGAAACATGAGCATGGAAGACCACAGTTATGAATATGAACCCACAGACGCGAACCGGCATCAGCACTGCCCAAGCGTAGGGAGGACAATGGGGAAGGAAGTCAGGCGACTGTAACAACAGCTTCTAAACCAGTCTGGCCGAAGTGCTCTGGCCACGCTGTCGTTTCTTTTCTGTACAAAAAAAGCGTGAGTTTTTTAGTGTTTCTTCACGTAGCATACGATACACATGGACTATATGTATAGGTCACACAGATGTGTCTGAAACTTCTCTTTATCTCTGTGATGAGCCAGCTATACGAGCGGCACTGCCTGTGGATCAACTTTGCCCAAACATACACCATATTCCGAAATTTGTACAGCCTTGGTCGCATACATGCATACAATTCATCAGATCATCAAATCATATCCTCATCACATCCATCCAGATCACACACACCCCCCAAGCCACGCCACCCAGATCACACACACGCCCCCCAAGCCACGCCACCCAACATACCCTCTTCCTCTCAGGACAACCACTCTCCTCTTCCACTCCTCGCCACCACGTTCTCCCCACTCCCTTGCGCAATAATCGCAAACTCGGCAACACTAGCTCCCACTCCACCACCATTCCCATCACCATCACCATCACCATTATCACCATCATCATTTGCCCAACTCCCCCAAATCTCCAACGTAGCAAATTTCCCACTCCACACAGGCCTCTCCAAAGTCACATTCGTCACATTCGAAGCATATGGTCGAATCAAATCTGCAGAGGAAGAATTATATGGATGGCTGATTTGGACGTGGCTGGAGGATGTTACGTTGACGATTTTTTCTTCTCCTTGCCCTTCTTGCCCTCCACTAGGAAGATTGGAGGGAGAAGAAGATGAAGAAAAGTTCGAAAAAGTCACAGAATACCCTCTCGGTGGAGCTTTTGCCCAATCGAATCGAATGGCGACAATAGGAAGAAAAGGTTCCGGGAGAGAAATCGTAATGGATGCAGTAACATTCGCCACAACAGGTTGCCATTTCGTGCTGACGGCGCCGTCGATGGCGCTGAGAGGGAATTGGCCTGGAAGGAACAGTTGTGGGGAACTGACCACGGGACGACATTGGGCGATATTTCCTGGGAAAGTCGGTATGAGGCCGATTTGCCGGTTGGAGAGAGTTAGAGAGGAGTTGGGGTGGAGGTTGTGGTGGATTGTGGTGCCTGAGATGGAAATTGTGACGGGGATGGGTGCGGTGGCGAAGGTGGAGTTTGCTGTAGAAAGGGGGTTGCCACCGCGACGATGATGAGGACGGGTTAAAGTGGTGTGAGTTTGGTTGGAGAAGGCTTTGATGGGCCAGCCTTGCCAGTAGATGGTTCGGAAGGCTAGTTGGGGGATCTGAGGTGGGAGAGACGGGTCGATGTTGAGTGTGTCGAGCATTAAACGGAGACCGAGATAGCCGAAGACTGCGACACGGTGTGCGCCTCCGACGCCCGTCAGGAAGGGAAATGCTGGGTGGGTTCCGCCGTTCGTGGACCAGTCGTCAATGAGCTGCTCGCTGAATTGGTACCACGGTCCTCGGGTATATGGCTGTGAGCCGTACAGATCGTAGGTGTACGACGAGCAGCCCGAAGGGGATTCGCGGTTGGCCACGACACTGAAGACACCATATGTCATTGCAGGGCCGTCGGGAGACTGTGCAGCAGCGTAGTAGTCCAGGTTGCTCAGTGTGTAGGGGTTCGGCCATTGCAGAAAGTCATCAATCAGAACAATATCGGCCTGCTTGACAGTGATGCTGCCATTTTGACTGGCGTATTCCAGAATAATGTTGGCTTCTTCGCCCACAGGGATCGTGATCAGATCGGATATATTGGCCCATGTTTGGTTGGCCTCGAGACCAAATCTTTCGCGAATAGTGTTTGTCTCGTTGAGGTGACTTTGCATCAGGAGCATAGTGAAGCCGACGTTTTTCTGAAAATTGGCGTATTCGTCCTAGACATCGCACGGCCGACAGTAAGCAAACATCCCTCTCCCTCCCTCCCTCTCTCTCTCTCTCTCTGAATACTCGGACTTCTTTCAATAACGACTGCCCTCAAGCTCAATGTCCCAGCGGAATGAGAGCGAGACATCACGGTGTAAAGATAGTCTTGAACTGTTCATTCACTTACAGGATCTGTAGCGTTGTACAATTCGTACAGGCCGGTGGTCTTGTTGAATGTAACCAAGTCAGCATAGAGCTGTGCAATGGACTCGTATATAGGAAACAACTCTCGACGGAAGTAGTCGGTATCGCCAGTAACTGCCCAGTAATTGAAGAATTCAAGGCCAATATCGCCATTAAGGTGATACTGGTAGTCGAAGCATGGGCCGGTACCTGTACAGTTACCATAGCGTCCAGCTGTCCAAGAATAAGCGGCTCCGAGTGGCGAAAACTTGTCAGTTTGGTTCTGGCTGGACTGGTAGGCGGTCAAGATGTTCTCATGGGCTTGAGGACCTTTGTCAACTCGGTATTGCGCAATCTGCTTTGCTGCATCTGGGTATGTGACGACCAGTCCCGGTTGCATCCAGACTTCGGTGTCCCAAAAGACCAGACCAGCGTAGCAAGAGCCTCCAAGCCCACAGACCGAGATACTGTTCGACGCCAGTTTCGTGTTGTTGCCCGCGGCGAGTACAGCATTGGCACTGATGGTATTCGAGAGCAGCTGAAATGGATTCGTAATGGCAGTAATCTGTAGTTCCTGTACGTCCAGATCTTCCGGCAGGTTACCATCGTGATCCCGAAAATCCTCCACGCTGTCTTCAGTCAATATACTCTTCCACTCGGACGCATGCGACTCATATAGCTCGTCGAATCCCGCATTGGCGCCCTCCCAGGCTGCCTGCAGGGCTACAGACGCGGGATCGGTGAAGGCATCACTCGAAGCAGTTCCAATGTACTTTGTAATGACAGAAGTGCAGCCTCCGACTAGCGACACGTCCAAAGACTGCGCAATGGAAGAACTGTTGCTGCCAACAATGTCACTATCTGTGATGATTCTCCTGCTGGCTGTATCGCAAGTTTGGTCGCCCACAAGTGCAGAGTGGACCCAAGCAGTCACGTTGCGAATGCCGTCCGGACTGACTGCAGACCATATGACGGGCCATACTGCAAAGGAGCCTTTGTCCACAGGCGTGGACCTGACAGCACAGTCCCCTTGCAACAGATCTATCACAGTCGCGTTAAGATCCTCGGCAGCCGTGAGCCGAAGTTGCACAGCAGCCTGATTTACATTCAGCTTGTGCACCAGAAGAGTGTATTCAATATCGAGCGGAGAGCCAGAAGTTGGCGTCCATGTATAATTCCAATGGAGGACACCATTCCTCATATCCAGCGTCGACGTAAAGCTCGATATCTGCTCTGCAGGTACGCTCGCATCCAGCACGTCCTCTCCGACCTTCACATGCAGGCCTGCCCAGTGAGGGATACCAGAAATGACACTTTCGCCACCATATTGGTTTAACCAGCCAAAATTCGTCCCATTCGTCGTGGGCTGGGAGTCCCAAAAGCCAGCAATAGTCGCAAAACTCTGCCGGCGATCAAACAGTGGCCAGCCTTGGATATTGTCGCCGTTGACTTGTACATCGACATCAAAGAAGGGCCCCACAGCGGCGAGATTGATTCCCAGATAGCCATTCCCCATCGACATGCGAGACTGGTAATGGCCCTGGTCCAGGGTGGTGGTTGTGATGCTCCATGCTTCATCGTCCCAGGTGGTGCCGTTGAATCGCGTATTGTATATCTTGGCCAGACTATGACAGCTGAACAGCAGCGCTGCAGACCAAGCCCATACGGGCCACAGCATTTTTCCTACGGTAATGATTGCACCGTCTCCTAGGCTACAGTTAGGTAATCTCTTGTGGGCTATTGACAGCTGACTTGGAGTGTCCAGAACAATGAAGTGATGCGTAGTGAGAAGATTCCACGTGAGAAGATGCCACGTGAGAAGATTCCGAGTGAAAATATTCCAAGTGATGGTATATAAGGGAAGGTACAATGGAAGAGAAGAGGCAGGATCCGTTCGGCAACATAAGGTAGGTACAGGTAGGTATATACTGAGGTGGTATAGTGGGTCCCTACTCTGGTGGAACCTTCCACACGGTGCTGCCCGGTTAGAATAGGTAGGTAGGCACCTAAGGAGTTATCACCATCATTGATGTTCGTAGCTTCTTCCGCTCTCTCCTACGGTAAGGTAGCCATCGGTAGGTAAGGTAGGACATGCACCTCGCTTGCTGCAGGTGGCTTTCTATTGAAACTAGTTTTTTTGAATATTATTAGGTACAGGAATGATAAATGTTTACAAGTGCACGTGTTTGTCATTGTTACCCCAGAGTCCCCGCATCTTGTTCTATATCTGATTCTGATCGGCTAGTACATGTACCTTATGTATCCTGGTACTCACAACATCCGTCACCATCCCATCACCAATTCACTGCTGTTCGCCAGTAGAGGTCTCGCAGGGAGCAGAGCTTGCCGTTCCACATCCGTCGTCGTCGTCGACATTCTCCGACCTCTAGTATATCTCTGATCCGCGTGACTCCAGATCTGCGCAATGGCCGCAGTGGGCAATAACGGCAGAAATAACACAAACAGGATCAGCACACAAAACTGTGCCAAGCTGTTGTTAGTTATTGTCTGTGACTCATCAAAGCAACTCGCGGGGGAGGGCGGAAAGGCAATTGCGGTGGATTGTACGTACTTGCGATAATCCAATATTTCCAGCCGCCAACACCGGCACCATGTGGAAGAGAAAGAAGCTCGTGCATCCCAACCCGCATATTGCGAGAACCAAGATACACAAGCGATCAGTGCCGTTCAGTCGCCGGCCAAGCCCTCCTCTGAAGGAACCTGAGTGCCTCGTCTGCTGCGCTGCACTCGGCTTTCTGATGGAAAGCCTTCTGGTACAGAACGAACAGGTCAATCGTTCGGCACGCTTCGTCGGGCAGCTCTCACCGCTCTCTGTGCCTATCGTTCTGCGTAACCGACCATGTCGCTCAGCTCTCTGGGATTGTGATATGGACGACAGAGACGTGCTCTTCAGAGATTGCCGCGTCACTCGCGCCGGAGTGGTGCGCCGTCTATACTGGCGCACCTCATTCTTCCGACTCGGCCGAGGCTGTACCGTAGACTTGGCTGACGATGTGACAGATGTTGAATCTTCTGACCTCTTTCCGAGCGAGGATTCAGGTCGATCTTCTGGCTCGTGAGCTTGATGCGTGTCATGTCTTTTCAATGAGTCACCGACGTACTGTTCACCGGAGCTGCCTCGGTCCGCAACGCTCAGTGTATCCTGCGTCGAAGATTCAAATGTCGTCGTAGCTTCCGAGAAGGTGCGAGCGGTACGTTTGGGAGGTATGCCATCTACAAATGGACCATTTGATGCGTGGCTCCACTGAGTGGTTGGGGGGCTGCATTGCGCCTCTCGCGTAGGACTTGCTCTTGCTGGCACATGAGCCGAAGAATCGCAAACGTTCGATCCACGTCTCAGAGCACCTTCTGTCAGGAGATGGCGCGGTGGCGAGAGAGATTTCGTCGTCCAATTGCTGGCGGTCCTCGTCAAGGGGTGTGGGGGAGGTGAGAGGATATCCGCGAGTGGTGAGCGCAGTCTTTTGTTCGATGGACCATCCGAGTGCTGCGAGTCTGTTCCCGACCTGTTCACCTCACTCGGTCTATGGGCGCGCTTCGTGGTCCTCGTGAGATCTAACGGAGATGTCCGCGATGCGCTGCGAGTGGGGGAGGTGCGATGCAGCTCCGTAGATGCTTCGCGAGATCTGTACCATTGCTGACCAGTTGCGATCGACTCCTCGCGCGTAAAACGATTGGCCCGACGGCTGTTCTCGCCAGCGATGATTTCCTTCTGAAGTGGTCCAGTGTTCGGAGGATTAATGGTTTCATGAGGCGATACTTCGCGAGACGGTGGTGGCTGCGTCCGCGGTTTCGTCCATGCCAAGCGTCCTGCCTCTTCTAGCTCGCGCTGCTCCTGTCGTCGAGCCTCGTTCATCTTGAGCCTTCGCCTGAAGTCGTGAGTTCTGTAGAGAGAGGGAGAGAGAGAGAGGAAGAGAGAGGGAGAGAGAGGTGTGGAGAAAGAGAAAGAAGTGGGAGCAGATCGTGCAACCGGAGGGGGATGTAAGATGTATTCATGGATGCTCAATGGAGGGCCATTGCGATCTGCTTGGTAGCTTTCGAGCCAATTATGGGACTCCATCAATGACAGTGGCAGCTTTTTGCTTAGCAGCTTGACCTTTCGACCACAGGCATGGAGCGGGATATCAGTGACAGAGGGATTCGTTTATGTAACAGCGTGAAACTTACCAGCAGGTAGAGCCTTGTTCGCGATTGTGAGAGAGTGCTTGAATCTATCCCCCAACCGCACTTCCACTGGTGGTGCCTGTAAGCCAAGCATCACAGAGCTGCTACCTTTCGGTCGTCAGCGGCATAGACATGTGCTTCTAACAATCAGGAGAATGTTGCATATCAGCTTCCAAAAATGGTGTTGCTTTTTTAAAGCTACCTATAAGTAGTCAAAGCCCGTGGTAATACAATGGCCACATGACCGAGTGGTCCGTCCCGAAATGCCAGTACTTTCGTAGCCTTCATCACTCATCGCTAATGTTCTCAAGCGTGCCCCCTGATCCCTCCAAACGCCTGCCCTTTGCCACAATTGTAAGCTTGCAACACAGCATCCCGTGCTCCTCTCGATCTTCGAGCTTCCTCAACATCAATAACAGACTGCTGAAGCGATGCGCTCTGACCCGTCGCGGTACTAAACCGCGCCAGACATCTGGGCGTCAATCACTACTGCGTGTCTTCGCTAAAGTTGAGATAGTCATCGACCTCGAAGAGTGGGTCGCTGATTGCTGCATCAGTCGCGCCATGCGCGAAGGCAAAAGGGTCATCCACATGGGCACCAAAGGAGTCTTGTGCCATGTCCAGAGGGAGAGCGTAAGATTGCTCTAGCATCCTGCTGCCCGGAAAAGCATACTGCGGTTCGCGTTGCTCGGCCGACACTGCGGGTCAGACGACAACATTTCTGCAGAATGTTGTGTCAGGCCGAGCGGCGCGAACTCGTATGGTCGGGCAGCTGGGGTGAGATCAGGGGTGAAGGATTCGGATTCTTTTTTGTTGCCAATTGCTAGAGGAATGAAGTCGTCGGGGATGTACGCTTCGGGAACAGAATCATCCGATTCTGTCTTGATGTCGATGTGAGAAAAAGAAAAGTCGTCTGGTGGGGATATAGGACTGGAAGGGTCATGTTGTGATCCTACGAGGTGTTAGTATTGAATTATAGCGAGATGGCAGCAGTAGTGACTTACCACTCGATTCCACCAAGGACGGCGCTGGCGTTGAGGTTGTTATGTGCTCATTACCCGAGTCGTCCACCTCTATCCTGACTTCGGGTATTTGTATGTGGGCGGGGAGCTCGCCAAAGTGGCGCCTGTAGGCGTCGAGTGTAGCGTTGGCTCTGGCAAGATGGACGGCGAGATTCTCTGCCTCCTGCCTTTTGCGTTCCCTCGAATTGTGAGCGGCAGCGCGATTGCGCTTGATTCGTTCGATGCGGCGCTGCTCTTTCTCGTCGTCGGTCTTGGCGCGCTTTCGAGGAGGCAACGCAGTCTTGGGTTCTGGTAGTTCCTGTCCCCATGACTTCCTTTTCTTGGCAGGCTTGGAGTGGACGACAATAGCGTCCTGTGTGGAGGATTGGGTGGTTGAGAACTGTGCCCAAGTTTGTTCAGGCGCCGATGGTGTGGGTGAGGCCGACGAGGCGGCGCGGTGCACGTCTTCCATCTTCAGGTACTTGTCGGACATGGTGCTCTGGCTTGGTAGGTGCTGCAAGAAATGCTGTGTGGTGGAGTGCGTGGGGCAGTCGTGGATCATGAATCGATGGAGTGCGCGAGATAGCCGGCAACCATGAGACGGTGGTGGTGGTGGTGGTGGTGATGTTGACGGCGGAAGTGATGGTGATGAGTTGGTTGTAGTTGAGGCCGCTGAGCGCTGGCGCCTGCTGAAGAAAGTCCGAGAGCTGCCACTTGTCCTCTGCGAGAGGGACGGGGACGGGACTTATAACGACAGGGACAAAGACGGGCGGACGTGGGTAAGTGGGGCGAGCGCTCGGGTGCAGCTGCTAAGATAGGGGACGTCAGCTTCCGTTGTTGGTGAATCCCGGCGGGTTCCTGTTATTATGCAGGGGTCTGGTGGTATGACCACCTTATTGACTGGACACCTTAATTCGAGTATTACCTTACCTTACATTCCCGTACTTGACAGTTGACACTGAGGTGTCCTCGATGTTGGTATGGCTGTTCAAAGGTCTCACACACGGAATGGTCACAGCTGGGGAGAGACGTAATAAATCCCACACACATGGCACATCAGAGAGTGCTACTTTGGTGAGGCCGTCATTATGTTCGACTGCTTGATCTTGATGCGACTGGACCCATGGTTGTAGGCATGTAGGAGGTATATGGATGGCCGTACAGCGAGGATCAGGACGGCTAGCCTAAAGTGGAAGATGGTACCACGGCGATGGAACACTGCCCTAGACTCTAGTGGGCATAAATCGCAGACGTCCTTTGTAGTGTTATGATTACTGTACTCCAGCGCCGCAGTCTCACTCAACATGTAAGCGCGGCAGTGTGCATGAAAGTGATGCTTGTGCTATACGAAGAAGTCATATGCATACAGCAAAACCTAAGATGTACCTAGGTACATGTACATGAATGCCAGCTCGCAATGCTTCGGTACTTTGTCCCTTAGTCATGATGAAAGCAATAACGCTGTACGGTACCTGTAAAAGGGTTTACGACCGCTTCTGGCAGGTTCGAACTTTGGCTGGAATCGTTGCTCGTTTCAGCAGCTCAGCCCCCCCGGTCTCGAGCCAGTTTATCCCGGACGCCAATTTTAGACAGCTAAGGTACATTTTCGCACGTCCGCCTTGCGTACGTGTGTGTAGACAGTGTAGTACGAGTGTACCACGGTCGTCAAAGGGATGCCGCGCCACACTCTTACACTTCACCAACACCAGGCGCCCCGTATTCCGCGTATTCCAACACTGTCGCTCTTCAAACTGTAGGGTAGCCCCCTGTGCGTCGCCCGGCACGTGTGCTGACGGTAAAGTATGGATGGGTCGTGACGGCTTGAGGCTTTCGGACTCCTTTCAGGCTTTCATAGCTCTCTCACAGGTCTCGACTCTCAATTGCCAGTGGTACAACCCTGGATTCACTTAAGTTGACACCCAGGTAAGTCGGTAACATACATACCTCTGCACCTGCGGGCTGCGGCAGATTGAGCATGATCGCGAACCCCTGCCACTTCGTGGTGCGGAATATCCGAATAATAATCTGCTGCATGAAAATGCCGGCGACGGCATGTGCTCGCCTTTAGGAAGGAGGTAGGAGGTACATGTAGGTTGAGCACCACTTCTCCCTCGCTCGCTCGCTCGGTTCCCGCTTCCCGCTTCCCGAAGCTCTTTCTCCGCCCCTACCTCCTAGGAGGTACCTCCACCATACACCTGGAGACTGGCGTCTGGACCATTTGACAGCATTTATTAGTGCTGATCGTCTTGTGTCCACTCTACCTCCTATCGTCTCCATGATTGCGACGCCAAGTGAAGCACACAAAGCCACGCGATCATGATTTTGCCTCCACACTCGACGCCCGGCAGCTGCATGTATTCCATCTATTGGCACTAGGTACTTTCGACTACATTAAATGGCGTAAGCTACTGTACCTGGACTTACCAAGCTGCATGAACTGCTGTGCAGTTGACAATACAGAGAAGGACGACACGGACGATAACCAACAGGATGGATACATATCTATAACTTAGGTACTGTACCTGGTACCTATACCTGACTACCTATGGTATGTAGGTACTGGACAAAGAATTGATCGGGCGCAAGCCCCCATACATTGTTTCTGTCGAATGCTCTGATCTAGCACGAATATGCCAACATATTAGCCGTATGCACTTTCCTTCCATACGGTACTGTAAGGTAGGTACAGGTACCTTACTCTCTGTCCCGAAATGCCTGATCATTGTCGTGATGTTGTGCTGTCGCTATCCACCTCTCTGCTAATGACACCAGCTTTGTTCAACGCATTTGTAGCCATGATCGGCTCCACCATCCTCAGTATGGCAGTATCCCTTTTCTAGATTACAGCATCAGTAAAAATTCTTTGTACACATGTTCCATCACATACTGTTTGGGTTGTTGTTTGGACTGCATGCTTGGCATATAGGGCCATAAAGCCCGCAAATACCGTCACCGACAACGAGTTGCGTTATCATGAGCAGAGTGAAGAGGTAGCCGAGCTTTGGAAACATCGTTTTCGTCTTGTGTATGCTTGGTCGTCCGTCGAAGCTATCGAAATTGTAGTGCGAGTGAACCAGATGCCCAATATCAACAGGAAAGACGACGACTTTTATTTAACTGACCCGGATAGGGGCGGTGTATATTCGGGGCCTGACCATGTCTTAACCTGGTCCTTACGGCCTGGTGCCAATATACCTAGGTATACATCTACATCTGTTCATGGTCTTTGAACGATTGCACGAATCATGATGATACATATCTGTTACAGTTTGGGACATCGGCAAAAAGGTTTGGAGGACTAAGGTAGCCAGAAATCCGAATGCGGTGAGCTGATAATTGGTGTCTACCAGGTGGTGTGTTGCTGTCTTCGAATAGGGCGCTCACCGAACATCATCAACATCTCCATACAACCAAAGACACCTATGAGACGGCGTTCTTCCCCAGGGTCTGAGGATAACTCCAAGCGCGACACATATGACAGTCCTCGGGCTGCTCGATGTGGGATGACTATGACCTCCAAGTTGCTATGAAGCCGAGTCATTCGGGCGTCTGGCAATCCAGAAATCCAGCTGCGTCCAATCTCCTGCTCTGCCTGGTGTTCCTTTATACTACTTCGCTCAGGCCCCAAAGCCAAGCACAGCAGCCACCGCTCTCTCGGTCTAGCTCGTTCCGAGCCACCTTCTGGCCAGTTGCCATGCATTCCCTCTGAGAATAATCGAGATGAGTGTGATACATCTCACAGCGTCCCGAACTTCCATCCGGGGAGTGGAGACCTTGACTTGGCCGGACCGAGGTCGAGATGCTTTCGTTCTTGTCGGCATGCTTTGGCATCACAAACACTTCATTCCTAAACTTTCATGCATTTGCCTAGCTTACCTGGTCCACTGGTGCGTGCAGGAAAAGTTGCAGGAGGCGTACATGCTACAGCGATAACCGATACTCACGCATCTAGCGACAGGCACAAGGTGATTGGTCTTCGTATTTGCTCATTCATCGTTGCCGGGGGAGTGTAAGACTGTTGAGACGGGACTACTCAATGATCTTGTCCGGTCACAAAGACGCAAAGGTCAGGCAGGTACCCAGGTAGTTCAACAACGTTTGATGCTCTCAGCGACGTAGACTTCCCACACTTTGTTTCACTTCCCCAAAGGCTGAAATTGTATGCTTCACTGGGAACAGACTAGCGCGAGATCTACTGTAATATCAATCTGCTCGCCAAGGTATCTTCCTTCCTCGCTCTGGATAAGGTGTCAACCTGCTATACTATGTACCTGTAGGTCCCTTACCTAATGCACCTAGTTACCTACCTAATATGGCAGGCTGAGAGCCAGCCGTCGGCAGAACAGCAACCTCACCCGACTATGTGTTCAGGCGGAAAGAGAGGCCCAACACCAGATTTTGACCCACTACAGCAGCGCTAGGCAGTCGCTGTTGCTCTTGCCTCCCAAAATGTCACTTCCAGGAGGCAGGCTCGAAAGCCACGGACAAAACGGGTTTCCCACGTAATGCGAGAGACTGAGAAGCGGACAGATTCTCCCTTACACACCTTACCTTATGGACCTAACACTTCGACGCAGATCCAGGCTGCACCAAATCTGGGAACTCATTGACAGCAGCTAGTCGATTCAGCCTAGACCGAGCAGCATCTCCAGTACCATTACCATCATCATGGCCACCAGCCAGAATCCGGTCGCAGCGATCGACATGGCCATGCCAGAGAGGAAAGCGACTGTCATATCCGAAAGACAAGTCGAGCAAAGCAACCCCGAGCCATCACCAAATTGTGTGCCCCCCTTGAACCGCAGAGACGAGCCAAAGTTCGTGCCGCAGCCTATGTACCACAATCCTACGAAACGCCATGTCGATGTGGAGGACTATTTCCGAGGGCCGCGCGATGTCAACAGACATTCAAAGTGGCCACGATTTATGCGGATGCATGGAAGTATTCTGCCAAAAATGATTTTGCCACTTTCCTTTCTGGCTATCTGGGCGACCATGATCACCACCATACACAAGATGGTGCATACTCTTGCTGTCGGTTCTGTTCTCCTGACGGTCCTGGGTTTCGTGGTCGGTCTAGCTCTTTCTTTCCGCTCCACTACTGCTTATGAGAGATTCACCGAAGGTCGAAAATACTGGGCGCAGCTGCTCCTTGCCAGTCGAAGTCTGGCGAGACTGATCTGGGTGCATGGTGGAGAGAGACACAAGGAGTCCGAATCGCTCGGCAAGCAGGATTTATTGGCCAAGCTCGCAGCTCTTCAGCTTATCAACGCATTCGCTGTTGCTCTGAAGCATCATCTTCGATTTGAGCCTTCCACGGACTATCCGGATTTAGCTCCACTCCTGGGACACTTGCACACTCTGGCTGGTGATGCGGAACAAGAACAGCTGCACGATCGTAGACACTCCAAGCTGAAGTCAGTGGGCCAGTTCCTCGGAGTGCCAATGGCTGAATCGAATCCACGGAAGCTGATCAAGCGCTCCAAGGAAAATCTGGGCAATACACCCCTGGAGATTCTCACATACTTGGCGACATACATTGAAAATCTGTTCCACAATGGCACAATGTCCATCGGATCGCATCAAGGTCAGATGCACACCCAGATGCTCAGCTTGAGTGATGTGCTTACCGGCACGGAACGTGTGGTCAATACACCACTTCCCGTAGCGTACAGCATTTCCATCGCGCAAATCACCTGGGCGTACGTCCTCCTGTTGCCATTCCAACTGGTGACGACACTCGGGTGGATTGCAATACCAGCTACGATCTACGCTGGCTACATCATCATAGGACTCGCCCAGATCGGCCATGAGTTGGAGAACCCCTTCGGAATGGATGTGAACGACTTGCCACTAGATTCCTACTGCCATGAGCTTGCGAACGACATAGATGCGATGACCGCCTCGCCTGCACCTCTGGACAACGAGACTTGGATGCGACACGCCAATTCGAAGCCTCTGTGGCCGTTGAGCAGTCTGGAGTTCAGCGCATGGGAGCACAAAAGTGTTGAGGACATTCGTGCGGCGCTTAAGGCTAAGGCTACGAGCCGTGACGTGAAGAAAGAGAGAATGGCGTCCTATGTAGAGAGCGAGGGCCTTTCAAATGAGGCGTAGATAAAAACCCAGCGGAACAGTTGTTGGCCAAAAGGACTGAAGCGTAGCGTTCTGGTGTAGCGTAGTGTGCATATTGAGATCAGGGTGGTCCCCAATCAATCAAACCTGCGAGAAGCCCAAAGTTTGATTGATTATGTAATCAGTGCCCTCAAGTTTGATTGAGCTTTTATTGACCCCCTCCAACTTTGATTGAAGTTTGGTAACTTTGACAACTTTGACCCTCCTACGTTACCTCGGCGGAATAAGCTCCGATTGGCCTAATTATCTTACCTAATCTACCGGGATCCCGAAGTCTTACCTAATCCTCCCTCTTCCTCTATATCCCTAGGGCTTCTCGGGCTCCCTAGGCTCCCTAGGAGGTAGGCTTCTCGGGCTTCCTACCTTCTAGGGTTACGGGGTATCCTAGGGTTATATAAAAGAACATATAGGACTTAGAAATAGTAGGAGTTTTTTTCTACCTTACTAGAGTCCTTAGGAGGCTCGGAGTTGTATTAGCGTTATAGTTAGATAGTAGTCGCTTAGAATATATATAAGACGCTTAGTATATATCGATATAGTATTAGTACTTAGTTGCGTTTCTACGAATAACTGTATTAATATAGTAAGTTGTATTATTAAAAAGCCTATATCAACTCTATATCGAAGATAATTTGTATAATCGTTATAACTATATAAACACAGTATAGATCAAAACCTGTATTAGAATAAAAACTTGTATTAACACTATATCTAAATCGAGACTATATAAATATAGTATTATATTAAATACTATATTGATACTATAAAAGGAAAGATCGTATATTAATATAGAATATATAGGTACTAATACAATCTTTAGGCTTATACTATACTTAGTCTAGTATACTAGAATTATATATAGGTTAGTACTTAATGCCTAGTACCCGGCTTGTTAGCCTAATATTTGTCCTAGCTATATCTATACCCTCCTACTACTACGTATTAAAGACCTCCGCTATCAATCCGCTTACCCTCCGTATATTGTCTCTATATACGACTCCGTACTAAGTACCGGACACCCCCTTACTATATACTAACTCTAAATATTATAAACCGATATCTATACAAGGGTTAAGTTCTATACCGATAATACTATAATAACTTTTTCGATATAAGTTACTCTATACTAAGCCTTTAGAGCCTATATTATTGTCTATCTAGGGAGTCTAGGGCCCTAGGATACCTCTAACATTCGAGGTCCGTATTAGGTTAAGAGTCGAACCGAGTTTAGTCGGGTAGTAGTATCGAGTCGATTCGGAGTAGAGAGGAAGAGTTAGGGCGGAGAGGAAGAGTTAGGGCGGAGACCTGCTATTGCGAGCCGAGAGGATTAGTAATAGACCTTATTACGTCTACAACTTGATAAGGTATATATACCTTCGAAGGAGTTTTAATATCTATCTCTAACGGAGCCTTAGTAATATTAGTAGAGGAACATTAGCTTATAATTGTACGATATTTGGATATACCGTACCTAGAGTTATAACTAAGCGACTGTATATTGCGCCTACAAGAAATTCTGCGCTTAAGAGAGGACGCGAGCTAGCTCTACGACGTTGTCCTAGTAGGTATTAATTAGTATAACGTAGAGTTGTTCGCTATCTATAGATAGAAGGCCGATAATATATACGCCCGTATCGTTCGTAGAGTATAGGCGACGGAAACCTAGACCGAGGACTAGATCGCTTGTAGGCGTAGAGGGATCGACAATCAATAGGGTTGTCTTTATAAATAGGCGACGCTATTAGTCGAATAAGTAGACGAATATTTGGTTAATACGTATAATCCGGCCGTCTGCCGTATACTTAAGAAAGTCGCCTATCTTAAAGGTCAACCGACGTTAAGAAGAGCTATCGTAGAAGCCGAACTTCTTATAGTAAGCAAATAAGCCTTTAAACGAGTATATATTCGGCAAGCTATAGTCTCTACTATTAGGCCTCGTTATAGGTTAGGTTAGGTATAGGTTAGGTACAACCTAACGTTAATACCTAACCCCGCAAATAAGGTAGGTACCTAGCTTATAAGCTAGGTACAACCTAACGGAAAAAACCCAATAGGTATACCTAATAGGTATTGCGATAGGTATTACGTAAAACCTCTTCTAGATATAGAATAAACATAGTAAGCGCTTCTAGAACAGTAATAAGCCTCGTATATACTATACTACCTGAACTCGCTAACAATAGCTGCCGACTATACCTACCGACTACGAGAATTAGGAAAAAGCAAATTAATTCAGGAGTTTATAGTAAGTACTTCGACATCTCCTTCTATAGCTAATAATACCTGCCGACTATACCTACCGACTACGAAAATTAGAAAAACCAAATTACTTCAGATCTTAGGCTTATAGTAAATACTTTAACATCTCCTTCTCTAGCCTAGCTAGAACGCGTATCTAGTATTTAAACCGACTTTCGGTTACTATATACTGCTGCCTTACTCTCTAGGCCTTACGTATCTCTATTCTTCGCTAGGCCGCTTAGAAAGCCGGCTCCGTCCTTATTAATAATAGGGTCCTTAAACAAGTAGCTCTAAGGATAAAGCGAGCTGAAATTTCTGTCTCTAGTCTGTCTCGTTCGGTAATAGGCTCTTCTATAAGTATATTTAGTATCTTATCGATACTTCCTCTAGCTACGAATTCTTACGTACCCCGATTATTCGCTTAATCTATAGCTACCGTATACGCTGCCCTTGCTATATCCTCTAATTCTATTATCTCCTCGTCAAACTCCTACTACGACTCCTCTTCTTTATCCTCTCTCTCTATATCTGGTCGACTCTCCTAGAGAGAATTAGGACCTATCTCCTCTAAATCTAGATAATCGAAAGGATTGTAGTCTTAGCTAAGCGAGATATCTTGATCCTAGGTACCTATATCCTCGTCGCTATACTGAAAATCTGCTTGACTAAGCGGTATACCTAGTTACCTAAAAGGAAAATCTGAATTCTCGGAAGCTATCTCCTCGTCTTCTTCTTCTTAAGCATTAACATAATCGAGGAGAGCCTAGAGATATTCATCCTCTATCGTTAGGGGTACTGTATTATCGTCCTAAGTATTCTCCTTATTAGCTAGAGGATAACTAGTTTGAACGCTAGGATTAGTATCTAGATCGTATTCTAAGCTCTTATTACCGCTCGAAATTACGATAGTCGCCTGCTTCTTACCGTCTGAATCGTTCAAACCCCTATTATCCTAATCGGCGCTAGGAGGATCTTAATCGTTCCCGTCTGTCTAGCTACTAGTATCTGCATTATCCTAATCGGTACTAGAAGGATCTTGATTATTCCTGTCTGTCTAGCTACTAGTATCTGCATTATCCTAATCGGTACTAGGAGGATCTTAATTGTTACTGTCTATCTAGCTACCGGTGTCGCTATTATCCTAATCGGTACTAGGAGGATCTTGATTGTTCCCGTCTATCTAGCTACCGGTATCGCTATTATCCTAATCGGTACTAGGAGGATCTTAATTATTAGCGTCTATCTAGCTACTAGTACCGGTTTAAGTACCCGTTTAAGCGCTAGGGTTATCGGGATTATCTGAGCTCTCGTCTTCGCTTAAGGACGCGGGAGTCTTCTTTCTCTTCTTCGCAGTCGGCTTCTTTAGAGTTAGCTTCGATTTCGTCTTCTTCGTCTTTGATCGAGGCTTATATATCGTACTCGGATTAACTAGGCCAGAGCTATAGGGAGCAACTATATAATTATCTAGCTAGACATTCTACTCCTTTAACAGCCTACGAAGACATTCGAGATCTTTCGCTATTACTATAACTCGCTTATAGTAGATAGCGAGAAGATTAGCTAACGAAAAGACTTTCGTTACTATACTCTCGTACTATTCCTAGAGGATACCGAGTACGCTCGCTTAGATCCGTATAGGGAGGTAGTCTTCGGTAAAAAGGATAATAGTATCCCTAACGATATATACGAACGCGAGCTTTAGGATATAGTTTATAACCTCCGTCTAGTATTTTTTGATCTCCTATAAAGCTCCCTCTAAAAGAAATGTTAGTATATGCCGACTATATATACCGACTACGTCTGCCGACTAGGTATACTTACTACCTCTCTTTTTTTGATTTTTCTTTATATCTACGGATAGAAGCCCTTTCCTACCCGTTACGCTAGGGAGTCTCTTTCCAGATGTTCGTAGTACCTTTCTAGCGATTGAAAGCTTACAGCGCGCTACGAGTAACGGCGCTATAACGATAGTAGTAGTAGGCGGTATAGCAGACAGAGCAGTAGGTAGAGTAGTAGGTAGAGCAGTAGGCAGATAGGCCTCGTTATAGGTTGGGTTAGGTATAGGTTAGGTACAACCTAACGTTAATACCTAACCCCGCAAATAAGGTAGGTACCTAGCTTATAAGCTAGGTACAACCTAACGGAAAAAACCCAATAGGTATACCTAATAGGTATTGCGATAGGTATTACGTAAAACCTCTTCTAGATATAGAATAAATATAGTAAGCGCTTCTAGAACAGTAATAAGCCTCGTATATACCGTACTGCCTGAACTCGCTAACAATAGCTGCCGACTATACCTGCCGACTACGAGAATTAGGAAAAAGCAAATTAATTTAGGAGTTTACAGTAAGTACTTCGATATCTCCTTCTATAGCTAATAATACCTGCCGACTATACCTGCCGACTACGAAAATTAGAAAAACCAAATTACTTCAGATTTTAGGCTTATAGTAAATGCTTTAACATCTCCTTCTCTAGCCTAGCTAGAACGCGTATCTAGTGTTTAAACCGACTTTCGGTTACTATATACTACTGCCTTACTCTCTAGGCCTTACGCATCTCTATTCTTCGCTAGGCCGCTTAGAAAGCCGGCTCCGTCCTTATTAATAATAGGATCCTTAAACAAGTAGCTCTAAGGATAAAGCGAGCTGAAATTTCTATCTCTAGTCTGTCTCGTTCGGTAATAGGCTCTTCTATAAGTATACTTAGTATCTTGTCGATACTTCCCCTAGCTACGAATTCTTACGTACCCCGATTATTCGCTTGATTTATAGCTACAGTATACGCTGCCCTTGCTATATCCTCTAATTCTATTATCTCCTCGTCAAACTCCTACTACGACTCCTCTTCTTTATCCTCTCTCTCTATATCTAGTCGACTCTCCTAGAGAGAATTAGGACCCGTCTCCTCCAAATCTAGATAATCGAAAGGATTGTAGTCTTAGCTAAGCGAGATATCTTAATCCTAGGTACCTATATCCTCGTCGCTATACTGAAAATCTGCTTAACTAAGCGGTATACCTAGTTACCTAAAAGGAAAATCTGAATTCTCGGAAGCTATCTCCTCGTCTTCTTCTTCTTAAGTATTAATATAATCGAGGAGAGCCTAGAGATATTTATCCTCTATCGTTAGGGGTACTGTATCATCGTCCTAAGTATTCTCCTTATTAGCTAGAGGATAACTAGTTTGAACGCTAGAATCAGTATCTGGATCGTATTCCGAGCTCTTATTACCGCTCGAAATTACGATAGTCGCCTGCTTCTTACCGTCTGAATCGTTCAAACCCCTATTATCCTAATCGGCGCTAGGAGGATCTTAATCGTTCCCGTCTGTCTAGCTACTAGTATCTGCATTATCCTAATCGGTACTAGAAGGATCTTGATTATTCCCGTCTGTCTAGCTACTAGTATCTATATTATCCTAATCGGTACTAGGAGGATCTTGATTATTACCGTCTGTCTAGCTACCGGTATCGCTATTATCCTAATCGGTGCTAGAAGGATCTTGATTGTTCCCGTCTGTCTAGCTACCGGTGTCGCTATTATCCTAATCGGTACTAGGAGGATCTTGATTGTTCCCGTCTGTCTAGCTACCGGTGTCGCTATTATCCTAATTAGTACTAGGAGGATCTTGATTGTTAGCGTCTGTCTAGCTACTAGTACCGGTTTAAGTATCCGTTTAAGCGCTAGGGTTATCGGGATTATCTGAGCTCTCGTCTTCGCTTAAGGACGTAGGAGTCTTCTTTCTCTTCTTCGCAGTCGGCTTCTTTAGAGTTAGCTTCGATTTCGTCTTCTTCGTCTTTGATCGAGGCTTATATATCGTACTCGGGTTAACTAGGCTAGAGCTATAGAGAGTAACTACGTAATTATCTAGCTAGATATTCTACTCCTTTAGCAGCCTACGAAGACATTCGAGATCTTTCGCTATTACTATAACTCGCTTATAGTAGATAGCGAGAAGATTAGCTAACGAAAAGACTTTCGTTACTATACTCTCGTACTGTTCCTAGAGGATGCCGAGTGCGCTCGCTTAGATCCGTATAGGGAGGTAGTCTTCGGTAAAAAGGATAATAGTATCCCTAACGATACGTACGAACGCGAGCTTTAGGATATAGTTTATAACCTCCGTCTAGCATTTTTTGATCTCCTACAAAGCTCCCTCTAAAAGAAATGTTAGTATATACCGACTACATATACCGACTACGTCTACCGACTAGGTATACTTACTACCTCTCTTTTTTTGATTTTTCTTTATATCTACGGATAGAAGCCCTTTCCTACCTATTGCGCTAGGGAGTCTCTTTCTAGATGTTCGTAGTACCTTTCTAGCGATTAAAAGCTTACGGCGCGCTACGAGTAACGGCGCTATA
>NW_016017389.1:819540-837792 GCF_000320565.1 Sphaerulina musiva SO2202 | reverse complement strand
TATTACGGCAGTACGCTCTTTGTTCCGTAGAGTATTTAGCTTAAGAGAGTATTCCTCGAGTAACTTCGAGGCTACGCCGAGCTTTGCGCGCTTGTTTACTAGTGCCTCTAGGGTATTGCTCTTGCGTTTCGGTATAGTAATAGTTTCTAATATTAGTATAGTAGTTAAAGAAGAACTCGGTCTAATTACGAAGGTAGGTATCGATAGCGCTAGTAAAGGTACGGAGGTACGGGTATTATAGAGGTATTATAGTAAGGTAGTAAAGTAAGAGAGAGAAAGTAAATTTACCCTACTAGGGCAATTTAAGGTTTAGGCAGCAGCCGAATCCCGGTATTAGTTACGCCGGGCAACGATACTACCTATCCTTCCGGACTAATAATACTCTACCGCACTACTGTACCGCCGACGTTATTCTAGATAATAAGTATAAGAACTATACGTAAGTTGCCCCCCCCCCCCTAGGCGTTATTAATTTCGAATATAAGTTGTTGTCCGTTCGTTCGCTACTACTAGGACAACTGCTAGTAGGGGTTATATATATATAGTATATAGATATCTATGTTAAAACGATATATATATTAAGTATAGATATCTAGGACCTATATATAAATATACGTCTAAATTATATATCCGCCCTAGAGAAAACAATAGGTCCTACAGCTATAGATAAACGTGTTCGGCAGACGTAGTCGGCGTATAAGGCGTATACCCTACTAGCGGCCTTAGGATATATATAGAATCCCTGTATAGATTACTAATTACCTTCCCGCGAGATCCGATATACTCTAGAGATAAGCGCCTTAGCAAACTCCGGGTTTTCCTTATACCCCCTATATTTTCCTTCTCTCTTTTCTTCTCTATCGTTAACTTTGTCAATTAACCGAGATATACTCAAAGCTCTTAAAATGCCTAATATAGATACTGTTTTCCTCTCTACCTACGTCTCTGCCTCCCTCCCTAGGGATAACGACGACTAACTCGACTATAGACTCGATTTACTATAGGACGAACAATCAAGACCTAGAGGGCTTCCGAAGGCTGCTTTTAATAGCGGAACTAATATAAGGACTTAGAAGTGGTTAGATAGGACATAGGAGGAACGAATAGAGCCGCTCGAAAAGATATCCTATCTCGGAAAGGGGAAAGAAAAGTAGGGAACTTAGGGTACTGCAAAAGTAATCTACGATCCTAATTATAGCGGAGAGAAGGAGGACAAGTAGGTAACTTAAGGTACTACGGGAGTAATCTATAATCCTAATTATAGCGGAGAGAAGGAAGAAAGGCAAGCAAATTAAGGTATAGGTCTAGTAATCTATAGTCCGGAGACTAGCGAAGATTCGGATATACTAATTAGGCGGCGTATACGACAACTACCTTAACCGATAGCCTCTCCTAGACTAAGTAAAAGCCTCGCCGAAAGGAGGCGGAGACGTACGAAACTAGTCGCGAAAAAGTCCTATCTAGGGAATAAGAGGCCGATAGGGAGTTAACGGCCGTAGAAGAAGCCTATAATACGAAAGGTACCTAAAGCGAGAACTAAGCGACGAACAAAGCCTAGTATAGCTACTCTTCGCGAGATTAGGAGATACTAGAAGACGACCGAGCTGTTAATACGTCGACTACTATTCTAGAGGATCTGTCGGGAAGTTACTTTAGATATCGTAAGTAAATCTTCGAGTAGCGTATACCGGTTCTAAGTAGAGGCCCTCCTCTATCTATAGGAAGCGACGGAAGCGTTTCTTATACTTAAGTTCGAAGTCTCTAATATACTTGCAATATATACGAAACGAGTAACGTTGTAGTAAAAGGATATAGTACTTTGTCGATAGATTCGGAAGCGCTTCCTAGGGAAAATAACGGAAAAGATAACTTTTAAGCTTTTAGGAATCTGCCGACTATATCTGCCGACTATATCTGCCGACTATGTCTTAGGGGAAGGATTAGGACTCCTACCGAGAAGACTTTCTAATAATATTTACTACCTGTACCGACCGTACCTACCGACCGTACCTGCCGACCGTACCTACTAACCGTACCTACTAGTTACTCCCGGCAATTAAAGATTATATACGCAAACCTTATTTGGATCTCGTATAAAGTGCGTATATGTTATTACTTAGGTAGCAAACAATCCGTAGCCTCTAATTAGCCGAGCGGTTGTCTTCTAACAATATAAAGTTACTCTCTACTTTAGAAAAAACCTAACTTACTATATTAACATTGCCCCCTTCTTTTCTCTCTCTCCTTACTACTTCTACTATACTATACTACACTACTATACTATACTATACTACTATACTATACTATACTACCGCTACTATACTATACTATACTACCGCTACTATACTATACTAGCGTACTAATCTACTATAATAGCCTCGGCTATGTCGATTGCGTAGAAGCGCAAACAATCGATTGCTCGCAAGACTCCTCGTACTAGTAGAAAGGGACTTCCTTCGCGTATAGATAGTAAAAAGCTTCTAGGCGCTCGTATTAAGAAGGGATATAGATATGCCCTAGGTAGTAAGTAATTCTAGAATCCAGATCTGTAGTTAGTATTTATAGTCGGCATTTGTAGTCGGCATTTATAGTCGGTACTAACTTCCTTAAAGCATTAGCTCTTAAAGAGATTAGGAAGTACTAGAAGGAGAGCCTGCTCTATATTAAGAAAACCCTATTTGCTAGACTTATTAAGGAGCTCGTTATAGATTAGGCTTATATACCTCTTCGTATTTAAGCAAGCGCTCTTAGCGTTCTTTAAGAATATACTAAGTCTCTCTTAGTAAGAATCTTTACCTATAAGTCTTCCTATTTCTTATTCTTTCTAATTAATTACTTACTTACTTACTTACCTCCTCTAGCGGCTAACCTTTTAGCTATTTACGCTAAGCGCGTTATACTCTAAGGCAAAGATATAGAGTGTCTTTGCTCGCTCCTTAAGGAGTAGGGTGTTTGGCCTAACGATTTCGTAGTCTGCCCTTACAATTCTAGTCCTGTTAATCCTAATTTTATCTATATAGAGCTAAAGAAGAACAAAGCTCCTAAGGTACTAAAACCGAAGGCTACGCTAAAATATAAGCCTCTCCTAACTAAGAAGCCTCGACGAATTGTTAATTACGATTCCGACGAGGATATACTAGACGCTACTCAGAATCCGACTATAGACAACAATAATAGCGAGGATACTACTACTTAGTAGGTAACTCTTAGTAAGTTACTCCTCTTTTATTATTAATTATAATATACTAATTTAATAGCTTAGGATAATACTCCGCTACTCCTAGATAACGAGCAAGAGGAAGATAAGTAGGACGCAGATAATTAGAACGAAGATAAGTAGGACGAAGATAAGTAGAAGTAAGATAAGCAAGATTAAGATGTCTAAGGTCGAGACTTTTAAGCTAGTTATAATTAAGAAGAGCTAGATAATAATACTAGCGATAATAAGCAAACTCTTAAGCAGAGGTTAGAAGCCTACGCTAATAAGTTAGTAGCGGCAGCTTACGCGCTTACTATTACGAAAGAGCGTTTAGAAGATAGCGTACGCCTTACTTAGCAAACTCTCGAGGGAGATACGAAGAAAATTGCGCGTTAGTATTATAGTTAGCAGCGGCTGAACTTCGAAGATTAGCTTTGCGCCTATTAAAAGATTTAAGACGCTTAAGCAAAGAAGCAATCTGCTCTAGATACTTAGCTACTTACTAAGAAGTAAGGTAGTTTCTGTCCTTAGTATATAGTAGCTTATAACTATAATCAATTAGTTAGAGCTTTCCTTTCTAGTAATCTCTTTTTAGTCTATATATATAGTCGGTATATATAGTCGGCAGCTGTAGTAAGCATAAAATATTTTCCTATTAAAATCTACGCTCTAGGAATTAGGTAGTAGGTATATATGCCTTATTTATATTATTTTCTACTATTTCGTAGGTATTCAACTCGTATTATATAATACCTATTGCAATACCTATTAGGTATACCTACTAGGTTTTTACCGTTAGGTTGTACCCCGCTTATAAGCTAGGTACCTAGCTTATTTGTAGGGTTAGGTATTTAAGTTAGGTTGTACCTAACCTATACCCAACCCAACCTATAACGAGGCCTAGCAAATAGTCTAAAGTAGCGATAATCGGCCTAGAACAGATACGCGCTAAGCTTGTAGACCCTAGTACGGTCCTTTACGCAATATCCTTATTACTTATCGATAGGACTAATAAAGACCTAGAAGGGCTCCCCGAGGTATACCGACAGTACGTATCTGTATTCTCTAGTTAGGATACCTCTATTCTAGCTAATTATAGGCTATTTGAGCTCGGAATTAAGCTAGAGGAAGGTAAGATACCTCTATAGGGCCCTCTTTACAACCTTTCCGAAACAGAGTTAGAGGTCCTCCGAAACTACCTTAAAGAATACTTAGACCGAGGCTAGATTAGGCCCTCTCGCTCCCCTACTAGCGTAGGCATCCTCTTTACGAAGAAGAAGGACAGAGGTCTTAGGCTCTATATCGATTACTATAGACTAAACGCCGTAACGGTCAAAAACAGACATCCCTTACTATTAATCCAAGAATCCCTAGACTAGTTGTCTAGAGCAAAGATCTTTACTAAGCTCGATATAAGAGACGCGTACTACCGACTTAGGATCAAAGAGGGTAACGAGTAGAAAACTATATTCCGGACTAGATATAGCTACTTCGAGTATACTATTATACCTTTCGGGCTTACTAATACCCCGGGTACGTTCTAAGGGTATATAAATAATATACTAAAGGACCTAATCGATATTATCTGCGTAGTATACCTCGACGATATCCTTATCTACTCCTAGAATAAAGAGGATTATATCCGAGACGTAGTAACGGTCCTCAAACGGCTATAGAAGGCTAAGCTCTACGCTAAAATAACTAAGTATAACTTCTATAGGGACTAAGTTAGTTTCTTAGAGTACCTAGTTAGCCTAAGAGGGGTCGAGATAGAGCTAGAACAGGTTGCTACGGTCCGGGATTAGCTAGAACTAGAGTCCGTAAGGGATATTCGGATCTTTATTAGGTTTGCTAATTACTACCGACGATTTATATAGCACTTCTCCTAAATCGTAGCCCCTCTGAATCGGTTAACGGAAAGAAAGGGCGATACGGCAAAGGGGGGATAGAAGTAACGGAATAAAGAGTCTATAAAGATTAATCTGCCCTCTAAGGCTAAGCAATCGTTCCTTAAGTTAAAGTAGGCTTTCTGTTTAGCGCCGATTCTAAAGCATTTCGACCTATTACAGGCTATCCGGGTAGAAACGGACGTATCGGGCTACGTAATCTTAGGCGTTATAATATAGTAATACGAGTTCTAGGGAAAGATACAATAGTTCCCGGTAGCCTTCTTCTCTCGTAAGATAGTCGCGGCAGAAAAGAACTATAATACCTATAATAGGGAACTCCTTACTATCGTAGAATATTTCAAAGCCTAGAGATATTACTTAGAGGGCGCGTAGTACTAAATTGAGTTAATAACCGACTACTACAACCTACAATAGTTTATAACGACTAAAACCCTATCCCGGAGATAGGTAAGATAGGCGGAATAGCTCGCTACTATAGACTTTAGGGTAGTCTACTATAATACGCTAGGGCAGAGAAGCCCTAGCGAACCCCCGGCGAGGCGGGCGGGGCGTGCCGCGCGGGACGGGAAGCCCTCGCGGACCCCCGGCGATCCGGTATAGAAGGGATGCCCTACCGATCGGAGACGTTCTGAATTAAGAGGGTTCCTAAGGGAACCGGTTATCGGCTGCTACCTAAGAGGAGGCGGTGCCGGTAGCGAGGAGTGGACAATAGAATAGCTTGTATATATAGCGAGGGCCCTCCTCTAGGAAGGAAGGGCAGAGTTATTGTACCTCAGTTAGCAAGCTGTATATTGTTTATACCTTTTATACCTTGGACCTCTGTTACGTATACCCTTACGCTTACAGAACTATTATATAATAACTCTCGTACCTTAACTACAAGGGAAAGGTCCGAACAATAGTAGGAGGACGTTCTACTAGACAGAATCCTAGCGACTCGCCGGGGAACCCCTCTATACTAGAACAGGCCTCTGCTAAACAATCTTCCTCTATAGATATCGAAGTAGGACGAGTTTAGGAACTGCTCGACTAGGAGGAATCTATAGAAGCTCTCGCTAGTATCTAGCTAGAAGATACGAACGATTCCGAGCCGGAAATCATCGTTAAACGCGAGGAGCTAAGCGACCTTTAGAAAGATATCGCCCGCCTATAGGCGGAAAAGGAACGTCTGCTACTGATCTAAGAAGTAGCCGACCTCTAGAGTAGCCGCGGTTACAAGCGGTATACTATAGAAACCGATATTACCCCTCCTCCTAAACGCTCGGTAAAAGCCCCTAGCGAATACGAGGGAAGGTCCTTAAAAGAATACGGCGACTTCGTAATATCGTACAAAGTCGTATTCCTCTAGAATCTACGATCCTTCTAACGGGAAGCCGAGAAGTATACCTAGGCAATGCAGTACCTCTCTAAGGGGTATACCCCGAGGGACCGCTAGTACGTATACTAGTAGCGGATAACCGAGGCCGAGCGTAAGGATACGACTTAGGATAACTTTAAGCAGTTCCTACTTAACCTCCTAGACGATCCTAACGCTCGACTGCTTTAGGCTTACCTAGACTACGCGTCTGCTAAACAACATACTAACTAGTCTCTAAGGGAGTTCCTAATATACCTAGAGACTCTCGAGGTATAGCTAGAACGGTATACTCTAGAACAACAGCTGTACTAGTTCTTCGCCTAGTTACATCCGGAGACCCGCCGACGGATCGTCGATTACAATTCTATCCCTAAAACACGGGACGAGTTGGTTAACCTAGCGACCTAGATCGAGAAGAACTACCCGAGGACCTAAGGCGGTAAAGGGCGGACTAGTAGTAACAAGCTAAAATCCAAAGATCGAGATCGCCGGGGAGACGCTAGGGAACCGCGTACTAACGCGGCTAAAGCCCCGAAATCGGGTACTACTATAAAAGCCGCCCTAGATAAAGGGGATTACTTAGGACTAAAGTACTACGAGTGCGGCAAGATAGGTTATATTCGCCTAGACTACCCGTCAAAGCGCAGTAATCCTAACTAGACCCCCGTCTAGCCAAAAAACTGATTAGGCTCGTTGCGAACACTTAGGACGCGACGGGGCCCCGACCTATTAAATCTAAGGACATTGTCGAAACAGTAGGAACTGTTATTACTAGCGAAGGTATAAAACCTATATAGGTCGCCCTCGATACGTACGCCTAGGTAACTACGATTAGCTAGAAGGTAGCGGTAGAAATAGGCCTACCCCGAATCGAGGCCTAACTCCTGTTACTTAGATAGCTGTCGACCTACGAAACCTACTGCTACGGCGCCTACGAGTTCTAGTTGAAACTTAGCGACTCTAGTATAGACACCCGAACTACGAAGATTCTTGCCTACGGTATCGACTAGGACGGACCTTCTATCCTCCTTAGCCGGCATTCCTTAAAGACCCTAGGCATCGATATCTAGAACGGTCCCGGTATATAGCGATAGGGACTTACAATCTCTAGCTTCGAGAGGGTCTCTCTAAAGAGGTTAAAGCGCGAATCGAAGGAAGACTCCTCCCCTATCTATATAGTAGGGTAGTTACGCCTAGCGAACCCCCGGGGAGGTTAGGGCTCGACCTTCTAGATTTACGCGATCAACTAAGGCGAGGCAAAACAAGTCTCCCTGCCCGCTACATTAGAAGGATATCGCTATATATTCGACAACGACTCCGCGGCGATCCTTCTAGCCTATAAGGCAACCGACTATACTATCGAACTAATAGATAGTAAGGAACCGCCCTTCGGATCCCTCTACTATCTCTCCTAGCAGGAGCTGGAAGTCCTCTAGGAATACCTCCGTAAGGAGTTGGAGTAGGGACAGATTGTATATAGCACTAGCCCCGCCGGGGCTCCGCTGCTGTTCGTACTAAAGAAGGACGGGACCTTACGATTATACGTCGACTACCGCGCCTTAAATTCGATTACTATCAAGGACCGATACCTGCTTCCCCTTATCGACGAAAGCCTTACGCGCCTTACTAGCGCTAAGTACTTTACCTCTCTAGATCTTAAGGACGCGTACTACCGAATCCGTATCCGCGAAGGCGACGAATAGAAGACCGCTTTCAGAACGCGATACAGGCACTTCGAGTATAAGATAATACCCTTCGGGCTAACTAACGCCCTAGCTACATTTTAGGCGTACGTTAACCGGGCCCTCGCCGGGCTGCTCGATAACATTCTAGTAGTATACCTAGATAATATCCTTATCTATACCTACTACGATAATATCGAAAGGTACTAGGAGGCGGTTCGCCGGGTACTCGCTAGGCTAGAACAGGCTGAATTGTTCGTCAACCTAAAGAAGTGTACCTTTGCGTAAAGCGAGGTATCGTTCCTTAGATTCCGAGTGAACCGTAAGGGCGTATATACCGACCCCGAGAAGGTCGCTACTATTACTAAGTAGCCCTCGCCGACCAACCTAAGGGAACTGCAGTTATTCCTTAGGTTCGCTAACTTCTACCGCCGTTTTATAGCCGGGTACGCGAAGGTAACAGCCCCGATAACTAACCTCCTAAAGAAAGGCGAATTTTAGTAGACAGAGGCCGGGGAGGCGGCGTTTTAGGCGTTGAAACAGATGTTTACCTCCGCCCCTATACTCCGCTACTACGACCTAGCGAAGCCCCTACGACTAGAAACCGACGCGTCCGACTACGGCCTATACGGGATCCTAACGTAGCTCTATAACGACCGGTAGCACCCTATCGCCTTTATGTTAAGAAAGATGTCGCCGGCGGAGCGAAACTACGAAACGTACGACTAAGAGCTCCTCGCGGTCGTCTATAGCTTTAAGGTCTAGAGACACTTCTTCGCGGACGTATATACCCCGCTGCAGGTATATACCGATTACAACAACCTAAGGGGTATCTAGATAGTACAGAAGCTAAACGGGCGACAAGCCTAATAGGCGGTATATCTAGGCTAATTCGACTTCGAGATATACTACCGGCCGGAGAAGACTAATCTAGCAGATAGCCCCTCGAGACGAGCGGACTATTAGACCGAGAACGACGCGGTCAATTAATTGCTACTAACCCTCTAGTATAAGCTCAAATTAGCCGACCTAGGTATTGTAGTAATAGCTGTACGAATCCGTAACGGTAAGGTTAGTATAGCAAGTAGCGAGGAGTCTATAACCGAAATTTCGGATACGCCCGGCGAACCCCCGGCGCCGTTACGCGATATAACTCCGGTCGCTAGTACTAGTAAATATATGTACTGCGTACTACGCTTAATAGTAAGGGTCCTACTCGCGAGCTAGACTGTAAGCGGCGACGTAGGGCAACCCTTTAGAAGTCTCGTAGCCTCGCTATAGTAACGGGACGAGTTCGTCGCCTATAAAAGGAACGAGTAGAAGGATACCCGGCGAACCCGCCGCAGTAAGCTAGACCCCTAGATATTCGATAACAAGAACCTACTACGGTACTAAGAGAGGCTTTACGTCCTAAATAAGCCGGCCGTCCAAGCAGAAATTATAGCTAACTTCTACGACTCTGCCCTCGCTAGACACTTCGGCGAAGACAAGACGCTGAAGTTGGTCTACCGCTCGTTATATTAGCCGGAGCTCCGATAGGATATAAGAGAATACTACAAGATATACGATATATACCAAAAGGCTAAGGCACCTAGGACGATACTATTAGGGGAGCTGAAATCGCTTCCGGTACTAGGAAATATATAGGAGGAGATCTCTTTAGATTTTATTACTAAGTTACCCCTAGCGAAGCACCGCGGGGTAACGTACGACTCTATACTAGTTATTGTTAACAGGCTGTCGAAGATGTTATTATATATTCCGGCCTAAGAAACGTAGACGGTAAGGGACTTTGCTGAAGTGTTTATAACGTATATAGGTACTAAATTCGGGCTCCCTAAGAGAATCGTTAGCGACCGAGGTACGCTCTTTACCTCGGCATTCTAGACCGAGATTTATTACTAATACTAGATAAAACGACGGCTAAGTACTACGTACTATCCCTAAACAGACAGGCAGACGGAACGCTAGAATCAGACGATAGAAGCTTATCTTTAGATATTTACGTCTAATAGACAGGACAACTAGGCGTCCCTCCTGCTATATACGGAATTCGTATACAACAATGCAGTATACGCGACTACCGGCGAGACGCCGTTTATAATAGTATATAGGAAACATCCCCGGTAGTCCGCGTTAGACGTAGACGTCTACTATAAAGGGGAGGCGCCGGCAGCATCGGACAAAGTCTAGCTGCTAGAACGGGTACGAGCGGAAGCGGCGACTCGTATACAACAAGCGCAGAAGCGATAGTAGCGCTAGTATAACGACTACTACACTCCGTAGACGTTCGCTAAGGGAGATCTAGTACTCCTAAGCACAAAGAACTTAAAACTAACTTAGCCTAGCAAGAAGCTGTCCCTTAAATTCCTAGGCCTATTCCGGGTTGACAAGGTAGTCGGCGACAGCTAGCAGGTATACCGGCTAATCCTACTAAATACCTACCGTATATACCCGGTATTCTATATCTCCCTCCTACGACCCTTCTACGAAAGGCCCGGCGCTCCGCTAGCGAACGTAGCGTCCCCCGACATCGCCGCCGATAGTACCGAGGTATAGGAAGTAGACAAGATAGTAGACGAAAGGAAAAGGAAGGGGGAGACGGAATACCGACTTAGGTAGAAAGGGTACGATAAGGACTTTAATACTTAGGAACCTGAGGACAACTTCGAAAACATAAATAAGCTGCTAGATAAGTAGAGATTATCGCAGGTATCCTCTAAGGGAGCGAGCAGCAGACAAAAGAAAAGTACATAGTATAAGACAAACTATTATAACCCTAGTAGACCCCCGGCTACCTCCTACTAAACATGCCAAATATCCCGCTCCTTATACGCGAACCCCCGACGCTACCCTCTGCCGAAGGCGCTTCGGCTATAGCGTAGTCGCTTACTAGCACCGGCGTAGGGTCCCGGGTACCCCCCGAGGCCTTAGGCGCCGCGTACTAGACAAGACCCCCGAACTCGTAATTATCTAGGTATTCCTCTCGCTAGAACCCGTAATCTGCCTATATTATAGCCTATTAGCAGGCCCGGTACAGAGGCAACCGATAAATCTTACGCAGTAGTGCCGGGACTTCCGCGTCTAGAAGAAAGCGACGAATGTCCCTTAGGACGGCTACCAACCCGTTATAACCTATATTCGACATCGACCGCGGATCGATATCGGGAATCTAATCCCTACTAATATTAATAGCCCGACCCTACTCCTCCGGGTCGAAAGAGGACTTAACCTCGTAGCGAGGCGATATAAACAAAGGCAGGCTAGGGTAAGTTTCGGCTATCGGGCTTGATTGCCGACGAGCCGGCGACGACAGCGCGGTTCTGAAGGCGGCGGGAGGTAACGGACGCGATAGTAGTATAGTCGCTAAGGGAGAGGCGCGGGCAGACTCTCGAGAAAGAGGGTTGGTAAAGCGAAAGGGAATCGCCGGATATAATACTAGGCGTAATAGGCTTCGAGAAGCCTCGGCGTTCCGTAGGCAAGGGCGAGAAGCCTCGAAATAACGGCGCCCTAGAGACGCGAGGAGAGGCTAGAACGGGCGGCGCGACGGTAACCGATAGTACTGCGGGCGCCGGGGATTTACTTCGGAGGGCGCCTATTATAAGGAGGTCCTTATCCTATAGGGGCTCTACCTCTAGCGGCGGCGCGTCCTCTATCTCCTAGTTATTGCTAACATCCTCCTCGTCGTATCTATTATCGAACCGACGTGTTAGCTAAGGGTTCTTAATAGGGCGACCGCTATAGCGGGATGATCGGGGAGTTCCCCGGGTTGAGCGCGACGACGGTAATATCGGAGTAGGACGGCTAGGTATCCGGCGCAGATATAGTGCCCGGTCTAAGGTAGCTATAGCGATCCCCTCTAGGGTATTAAAATCGTACCTAGCTATATAGCCGGGTAATAGAGAGTATACAGTATTTAAAGTATAACTACTATACGGCGTACGAGGCACTATACGACCGACCGTCGAACGGCGAGGGGTCTCGCGAGCTACTAGTTAGCGACGAGCCGCCGGGGTGCGCGCTAGTAAGTCTTGGACAGGGACCGCCGGACGAGTAGTAGGACAAGTAGTCGCCGTAGGACTGCTACGCGGACGAGAGGGCGTATCGTTAGTCGAGGCAGGAACGATACTAGCCTTAGGTCGACGTAGGCTAGGAAGGGCGTCTCGAACAAAGTCTAGCAACACGGGACCCCGCTCTAGGGATAGGGTAACCTCGCGTACCTTCTCGCCGCGCCGACGAGAGGTTACTAGCGTCGGGACCGTAGCTGGAAGCTCCTTATCGTTAGACGAATATACTACGGAGCGACTACTCTAACGGCGACTCCGACCTATAGGGGGTACTAGCAGGGTTGCTTAAGGACGGGGCGATGTACGGGGAACCGCCGGGGCCTCGTCTAGGCGTAATACTACGGTAGGCACTACCTAGTAGAACCTCGTACGCGTCTGGTTAAAGGCGTCTGCCGCGGTAGTAGAGGGACGCTACGATAGGGTTAGCTAGTTCCCGAAAACGGGGAGCGTCGTTAAAGACTTACCGCTAACGACCCTTAGAGGCGTTCTAAGGGTCCCTATACGGGATAGCGTCCTAGCGAACGCAATTGCTCTAAGAGCAGCAAGCCTTAGTAGTCTTAGGTCGACCGTAGCGCGAGAGTAGGCCTACCTATAGTAGTCCCTGTACGGTAGCACGCTACCTCAATAGTATAGATCTCTCTGTTAAGGGTTTGCGCTATAAGATAGAGGCGTGCTACCTAGCGACAGTACTCCTCGTCGCCCTCCGCGAGGGCGCGCGCGTCCTCTATAGAGCTTGCCGGGTAACTAGCCGTAATCTCTCTCTAGATCTTATTATAGGTATCCTTCTAGCGTTGGACGGCGATTACCTTGTTTAAGAGTCTTAGTACGGTCTGTATACAAACTCGTTAGCAAGGCGAACCCCTAGCGAGGCGGACGGATACTTACCCTTCCTATACTATTACATCCTGCCTTGTTGTTGTTCGCGTAGCTATCGTATATACGGTATGCCGGCGCATTATACACTCGCCCTATAGCGATCGACTTTGCGTACCGTAGGCATATAGCTACGTACCCGGTTTCGTCTTAGTCGGCGTCCGACTAGCTATAGTCCTAGTCATTAGGCACTATATCCTTTATATACGCGGCGGAGAAAGGAATCGTTACATACCCCCGGGTAAACGCTATAATAGTCGGAGGGGCCTAATAAAGCGGCGGAGCCGGCGAGGGAAACTAAGGGACGAGGCGGGGCTGCAAAGAGTAAACGAAGAACGAGAAGTAGAAGTATAGCTGTCTGGATACGGTAGTAGTAATAGAGCTATAGGCGGGTAAGGATGTTGGTACGTAGTAGGTTGTTAATAGGAAAGGAATAAGAGGATCGTAGAACGCGCGACGAACCTATTGAAATATTCTATCTCTATAGCGACACTACCGCGCACTCCCGACTACTACCTACGGAATTCGCGACGCGACTATAAGCAAACATTCTTAGCGACGCTTTACGATAGCGCGAACATAAGAGGGAATTTGTATACAATGTTTACTAATGCTAAGGCATAGACATTCCGCAGGTATACGCTGGCTCTACGCGGCACCTAGATAAGAGCAGACGTCTACCCCCGTTCGTAGGGCGAATACGTAGGGGACCAATAACCTGTCGCTACTAGGGATATTAGCCCTAAGAGGGGGCGTCTGTAATACGCTAGAGCAGAGAAGCCCTAGCGAACCCCCGGCGAGGCGGGCGGGGCGTGCTGCGCGGGACGGGAAGCCCTCGCGGACCCCCGGCGATCCGGTATAGAAGGGATACCCTACCGATCGGAGACGTTCTGAATCAAGAGGGTTCCTAAGGGAACCGGTTATCGGCTGCTGCCTAAGAGGAGGCGGTGCCGGTAGCGAGGAGTAGACAATAGAATAGCTTGTGTATATAGCGAGGGCCCTCCTCTAGGAAGGAAGGGCAGAGTTATTATGCCTTAGTTAGCAAGCCGTACATTGTTTATACCTTTCATACCTTGGACCTCTATTACGTATACCCTTACGCTTATAGAACCATTACATCTATAGGGTAGGGAGCCTTAACGGGGCAGCGGACGGCGTAAGCAGACGTCTAGACTATATAGACCCCGACTATTCCGGCCGCTAGCTAAACTAGGAGGACTCCTCTGTTATATTAAAAATACTATAGCGATAGATCAAACCGGAAGGGCCTACTACCGGCTAAGATAGCCCGGTACGGGCTATAATAGTAGTAAGAGAGGTAGCTAGCAACGCCTCGGGTTACCGCTACGACCTATAAGCAGAGATAAACTAGAGCCTAGTTAAAAGGATTCGAGAAGACACTGCCGCGGACGAGACGGTAAGGAAAGTCTCGAAAGCTAAAACTCTAGATTCTCTACTAATATAGACTTAAAGATAGACGTACGAGGACAGCCTATAGAGCTAGAACGACCGTATCTTTGTCCTAGAAGGACTATTAAGGCTCGAGATACTCCGAGAATACTACGATAACCCGATAGCAGGTTACTTCGGGTTCTAACGGACGATCGAACTCGTACTAAGGAGATTCTAGTAGCCTAAGGTACGACGCTACGTAAAAGACTACACTTCGAGCTATACGACGTATACTAGAGTAAAACCGAGGAGATATAAACTATATAGCCTGTTAGTAGCCGAAGACGCCTTAAGTGCCCTATAGGAAGATTTGACTATAGACTTCGTTACGGACCTCCCTCTATCTACCTTTATAGGCTATACCTACGACTATATCTATATAGTAATAGACAGATACTCTAAGATAGCCTATTATACCCTATATCGGAAGGATATAACTGCCGAAGACCTAGCCGACCTCTTTCTACGAGACGTATTTCGCTTATATAGCATCCCGGTATCGATAGTAACAGATCGAGGGACGCTATTTACCTTAAAATTCTAAAGTATATTCTACTACTACTTAGGCGTTCGGAGGGGATTAAGCACCGCGTTCTATCCGTAAACGGATAGATAGACAGAACGGCAGAATTAGACTATAGAATAGTACCTCCGCGCCTACTATAACTACGAGTAGGACAATTAGGTAAGGCTACTTAATATTGCGGAGTTTGCCTATAACGACAGCTAATATACTTCTACCGGCACTACCCTGTTCTAGATCTATAACGTTAGGGACCTAGTACGGGCAAGATAGCCCGATTAGGCCTCATTATAGGTACAACCTACCCTAGTAGGTATATAGGGTAGGTTGGGTATTAGCAATACCTAATAGGTATAGGTATTTAGCTAGGTAAACCCAACCTATCGGGTTAGGTACAAACCTAGTAGGTATTACGATACCTAGTAGGTATTGCGTACCTATTAGGTATTGATTTTTCGTAAACAGAAAGAAAAAGCCTAGAAACCGAGTACCCTAAGAGCAAGTTATTTGAACTAGGTATTAGAAAAGAAACTGTATATAAGCCCGATATAGATAAGAGGAGAAAGAGAGTAGTCAGATCGAATGAATAAATATAGAAGAATATATACGCTAGATTATAGCTTATAATATTTTAAAACTTAAGCACTATAGTCGGTAAATATAGTCAGTAGGTAAACTTTATACAAGCTCAAACTAAGCTCGCTATAATCGTCTTATAGTATCCCGGAGGCACTCTTACGCAAGCTTGAAGCTTAGGCGTACCGATCGCCTTAGCTCCTCTACCCTATCTCCCTTATTATCGCTGATTGTATCTAAGTTACTAATCCGTTCTATAAGATCTTTTGTCTGCTCTCGGTCTTTACTTAGGATCTCCTATAAAGTTAGAGTACTAAGAAGCGCTTGAGCAGCCTCTATAGCCTCGTAGGCGATAAGAACTCTAGTATCGTACTTATCGTCGCGGTAGCGGAAACGGGATACTATTAGTTTAGAGAATATTAATACAGAGTATTAGCGATTGAAACGACTTTAGTGTCGAGCGATACTAAAATCGCGCTTATACCTAACTCCGGCCGCAGGAATACAGAGAATATCCCGCGCTATTAGTACGAGAGTAGGATACTTAGGCTTAAGCGAAGACTATATCTTTAGTACCTCGAATAGATCCCCTTTATCTATATTAGCGTCTAGATAGTCGGCAAGCTCGTTACCCTTACGAGTGCTACGTCGTTAAGTTTGAGAAGACTCTATACTCCTACTAAGAGTAAAGTCGATCTGGCCCTTATACCGACTACTTCTACTACGTAACTCGTAGGTAGAAGTGCTCGATAATAGACGATAGCTCTTAGGCCTCGTTATAGGTTAGGTTGGGTATAGGTTGGGTACAACCTAACGTTAATACCCAACCCCGCAAATAAGGTAGGTACCTAGCTTATAAGCTAGGTACAACCTAACGGAAAAAACCTAATAGGTATACCTAATAGGTATTGCGATAGGTATTACGTAAAACCTCTTCTAGATATAGAATAAACATAGTAAGCGCTTCTAGAACAGTAATAAGCCTCGTATATACCGTACTACCTGAACTCGCTAACAATAGCTACCGACTATGCCTGCTAACTACGAGAATTAGGAAAAAGCAAATTAATTTAGGAGTTTACAGTAAGTACTTCGACATCTCCTTCTATAGCTAATAATACCTGCCGACTATACCTACCGACTACGAAAATTAGAAAAACCAAATTACTTCAGATCTTAGGCGTATAGTAAATACTTCAACATCTCCTTCTCTAGCCTAGCTAGAACGCGTATCTAGTGTTTAAACCGACTTTCGGTTACTATATACTACTGCCTTACTCTCTAGGCCTTACGTATCTCTATTCTTCGCTAGGCCGCTTGGAAAGCCGGCTCCGTCCTTATTAATAATAGGGTCCTTAAACAAGTAGCTCTAAGGATAAAGCGAGCTGAAATTTCTGTCTCTAGTCTGTCTCGTTCGGTAATAGGCTCTTCTACAAGTATACTTAGTATCTTATCGATACTTCCCCTAGCTATAAATTCTTACGTACCCCGATTATTCGCTTGATCTATAGCTACCGTATACGCTGCCCTTGCTATATCCTCTAATTCTGTTATCTCCTCGTTAAACTCCTACTACGACTCCTCTTCTTTATCCTCTCTCTCTATATCTGGTCGACTCTCCTAGAGAGAATTAGGACCCGTCTCCTCCAAATCTAGATAATCGAAAGGATTATAGTCTTAGCTAAGCGAGATATCTTGATCCTAGGTACCTATATCCTCGTCGCTATACTGAAAATCTGCTTGACTAAGCGGTATACCGTATACCTAGTTGCCTAAAAGGAAAATCTGAATTCTCGGAAGCTATCTCCTTGTCTTCTTCTTCTTAAGCATTAATATAATCGAGGAGAGCCTAGAGATATTCATCCTCTGTCGTTAGGGGTACTATATTATCGTCCTAAGTATTCTCCTTATTAGCTAGAGGATAACCAGTTTGAACGCTAGGATTAGTATCTAGATCGTATTCCGAGCTCTTATTACCGCTCGAAATTACGATAGTCGCCTGCTTCTTACCGTCTGAATCGTTCAAACCCCTATTATCCTAATCGGCGCTAGGAGGATCTTGATCGTTCCCGTCTGTCTAGCTACTAGTATCTATATTATCCTAATCGGCGCTAGGAGGATCTTGATCGTTCCCGTCTATCTGGCTACTAGTATCTGTATTATCCTAATCGGTGCTAGGAGGATCTTAATTATTCCCGTCTGTCTAGCTACCGGTATCGCTATTATCCTAATCGGTGCTAGGAGGATCTTAATTGTTCCCGTCTGTCTAGCTACCGGTGTCGCTATTATCCTAATCGGTACTAGGAGGATCTTAATTATTAGCGTCTGTCTAGCTACTAGTACCGGTTTAAGTACCCGTTTAAGCGCTAGGGTTATCGGGATTATCTGAGCTCTCGTCTTCGCTTAAGGACGCAGGAGTCTTCTTTCTCTTCTTCGCAGTCGGCTTCTTTAGAGTTAGCTTCGATTTCGTCTTCTTCGTCTTTAATCGAGGCTTATACATCGTACTCGGGTTAACTAGGCCAGAGCTATAGGGAGCAACTACGTAATTGTCTAGCTAGACATTCTACTCCTTTAGCAGCCTACGAAGACATTCGAGATCTTTCGCTATTACTA
>NW_016017389.1:731405-799163 GCF_000320565.1 Sphaerulina musiva SO2202 | reverse complement strand
ACAAAGTTGCGAATATAGAGTTCTTCGTAAGTACCTTCTCGATTCCCGAAGATACTAGGTATAGTTTATCTTCTCGTAGTAGTAGGAGTAGAAAGGCCTCTAGAGTAATCCTATTATACTCTTTAATATTGCACTCGATAAGGGCAGCTATTATCTTAGGCTAGAGAGTCTGTTCGCAGCTTAGAGTATTCTCCCTCTTATAGAGCTTGTATACTATCTTCGCGAGGTACTTCTCCCCTTTCAAGCTTACTAATAGAAGGAAACTATTAGCGGAGTAGTTATAATTTTCTAGTATTAGCTAGGAGGGTCTAGGAAGACTACTTGAATAAGCCCTTTAGGCTACGACATCCTAGGCAAGGATACTACGGCAGACTACGCGCTCGATTAGGCTAAAAATCTCGTATAGCAGTAGGAGTCGTACTTCTCTAACGCAGATCTAGGATTATTAGAAAATAGTCAGTAGGTATAGTCGGCAGATAAGCTTACCTTTTTAGTCTCGCTATCGACAATTTGTGAAATCTGCTTTATAGCTGCCTCGTTAGGGAGAACTAGACTCTCTAGAGCAACAAGTTTGTTCTAGAACTTCCGGATCGAGCAATACTATTAGTTATAAGCAGTCGCAAAAGTAGAAGAGGCTGCCTAAAAGGCAAAAGTTCTAATAGAGTTCGCTATCTCCTTGTCAATCTCTTTTAATAACAAAGGATTAAGAATCGTTTCTTAAGGAAGGCATTCGTTACTAAGGCCCCTAAGTACTTTATCGTATCGTTTACTAAGGGTAAGGGTATCCTATTCCTACTTAACCTAATCCTCCTTTTGAAATATTATCTTTGATTTGCTTTTACTATCTCTAAGCTTAAGGAACTAGTTAGCTTTATCGATTTCGGCCTGTTCGTCGGGTAAGAGAGCTAGATTAGTCTCTACTTGCTTCTTAGCACTAGAGAAGTTAGCCTTTAACAGGAAGTAGGAATACCGACCGCAGATACCGACTATAGACGCCGACTACGAAACTTACGCTTTCCGGTTATATTCTGCTATATACATCGATCTCTATTCCTTAACTAAGGCAGCTTAACGGTCCCTACTTAGCTCGCTAAACTCGCTAGACTACTTGATCTAAGCCTTCTTAAACTATACAAACGATTTATTACGAGCCTTTCTATATCGATCCTAAGCTCTCTTCTCTTTATCTATAGCGGCAGTACGCTCGCGATCCTATAGGGTATTCGGCTTTAGAGAGTATTCTTTAAGTGACTTCGTAGCTGCTCCGAGCCTAGTACGCTTATTTTCTAGCGCCTCTAGCGTAACATTCTTCCGTTTCGGCATAGTAGTATCGGTACAGAGGTAGGTACGGACGTAGGTAGGGATATAGGTACGGAGGTAGGTACGGTAGTACGTACGGTAGTACGTGCGGAGGTAGATGCATAGGGTAGAAGCGCTTTGAGAAATAAAATTTCTCTTATCTAAGAGATTTAAGGTTTAGGCAGCAGCCGGAACCCTGTCCTGTAACCCCGAGCACCGACACTACCCTCTATAACAACATTATACTTCCGCGCCTATACTAACGCTCCTCTGCTACTACTATTATCGTCGATTTCCTAAGTGCCCCCCTCCCTACCTAAATTTTATTTCGAATATAAGTTGTTGTCGCTTTATTCGCTATTACTAGGACAACTGCTATAGGGTATTATATATAAATACTACATTATCTAGAGAAATAGTTAGACTACTAACTTCTTAAGGTATCGTAGTACTTTCTAGTAAAAAAGTGAAATCTCGTAGCTAGAGTAGAACGTGTTCGGCAGACGTAGTCGGCGTATAAACCATATAACATAATATGAAATATACTAGTGTAGATATATATAGAACCCCTGTCCTGATTACTAATTACCTTCCCGTACGATCCGACATACTCGAGAGATAAGCGGCTTAGCGATTTCCGGGTCTTCCTTATACCTACCAACTTATCCTCTCTTGCTTTTTTCTTATCCTATATATTCCTACTAAGTCGAAACTCTCAAAATGCCTAATATAGACATACAATCTCTCTCTTCCTACGTCTCTTCCTCTCTTCCTAACGACGACGACGACTAGGAAAGAAGAGATAGTCTACGTTAAAAAGAAACGAAGGCTAAAGCACTCCCGAAGGCTGCCTACGATAGCGGAAGTAATAAGAGGACTCGACAGTAGTTAGATCAGACGGTTAAGCCGACGGAGGAGAGGCAGACGGAGGAGAGATAGACGGAGGAGAGGCAGGCAGATAGAGGTATAGGTTAAGTTAATAATAATAAGACGAACGAAGATTCAGACCTGCCGACTAAGCGGCGTAGTCGAGACGGGGTAGTATCGGTTTAACCAAAGGGGCTATATATTATCTATAATAGATCAGACCGACAGCTCTCTAATACAGCTTCCCCTCGACCAAGTCTCGCCGTAAGGAGACTAGGACGTACGAAAAAAGTAGTATAGAAGACCTATCCTAGTAATAAGAGACTACTAGGAAGTTAACGACTATAGAAAAAGCCTGTTGTTCGAAAGGCGCCTAAAGCGAGAAGACGAACGAAGGCTAGTATAGCCGCTCTCCGAGAAATTAGGAAATACTAGAAGTCTACGGAGCTTTTAATACGCCGACTTCTATTCTCAAGGATTTGTCGAGAGATTACGATAGATTTGGCAACTAATACTAGCAATAGTGTATACCGTTTTCAAGCTAAGGCTCTACTTTGCTTATAGGAAGCAACGGAAGCTTTTCTTATACAGGAGTTCGAAGTCTCTAATATACTAGCGATTTACGCAAAACGGGTAACCTTATAACAGAAGGATATAAAACTTTGTCGCTAGATTCGGAAGCGCTTCGTAGGAGAAGCGAATTCAAGTGCCGAGCTTTGATCTTATAGCGATTCGCCGACTATCTCTGCCGACTATATACTCCTAATATCGTTTTCGAGGCTAGTACTTAAAGAATTAGTACTAGATGTATAAGATAACCCGAAAACGAGCTTCTGTAAGATGTTGTCTCCTATACTAATTATATCTATATAAATCTCTAGGTCTCTTATTTACGGGCTAGGCACTGCTTATATAGTCGTTATATCAATATTTTCTATTTCCGGCGATCTTACTTTACTATTTCTTACTTCTATTGTCCAAAAACGGCAGGTGCCTACCCTACGTAGACAAAGAATCCCTCGCTTCTGATTAGTCGCGCCCCTGGACCCTAAATTCCGCTGCCTTCAAAGGTATTCCCTACTTCCAAAAAAACCTAACTTGCGACATCAACATTAGTTGTTAACCCCCCCCTTCCCGCCCCGCCCCCTACCCGCTATAACCCCTTCTAGCCTCCGCCTACTGCTCTGCCTACTACTCTACCTACTGCTCCGCCTACTGCTCTATCTACTATACCGCCTGCTACTGCTATCGTTATAGCGCCGTTACTCGTAGCGCGCCGTAAGCTTTTAATCGCTAGAAAGGTACTACGAACATCTAGAAAGAGACTCTCTAGCGTAACGGGTAGGAAAGGGCTTCTATCCGTAGGTATAAAGAAAAATCAAAAAAAGAGAGGTAGTAAGTATACCTAGTCGGCAGACGTAGTCGGTATATATAGTCGGTATATACTAACATTTCTTTTAGAGGGAGCTTTGTAGGAGATCAAAAAATGCTAGACGGAGGTTATAAACTATATCCTAAAGCTCGCGTTCGTACGTATCGTTAGGGATGCTATTATCCTTTTTACCGAAGACTACCTCCCTATACGGATCTAAGCGAGCGTACTCGGCATCCTCTAGGAACAGTGCGAGAGTATAGTAACGAAAGTCTTTTCGTTAGCTAATCTTCTCGCTATCTACTATAAGCGAGTTATAGTAATAGCGAAAGATCTCGAATGTCTTCGTAGGCTACTAAAGGAGTAGAATATCTAGCTAGATAATTACGTAGTTACTCCCTATAGCTCTAGCCTAGTCAACCCGAGTACGATGTATAAGCCTCGATTAAAGACGAAGAAGACGAAATCGAAGCTAACTCTAAAGAAGCCGACTACGAAGAAGAGAAAGAAGACTCCCGTATCCTTAAGCGAAAACGAGAGCTTAGATAATCCCGATAACCCTAGCGCTCAAACGGGTACTCAAACCGGTACTAGTAGCTAGACAGACGCTAATAATCAAGATCCTCCTAGCACCGATTAGGATAATAGCGACACCGGTAGCTAGATAGACGGAAACAATCAAGATCCTCCTAGTACCGATTAGGATAATAGCGACACCGGTAGCTAGATAGACGGGAACAATTAAGATCCTCCTAGTACCGATTAGGATAATACAGATACTAGTAGCTAGACAGACGGGAACGATCAAGATCCTCCTAGCGCCGATTAGGATAATACAGATACTAGTAGCTAGACAGACGGGAACGATTAAGATCCTCCTAGCGCCGATTAGGATAATAGGGGTTTGAACGATTCAGACGGTAAGAAGCAGGCGACTATCGTAATTTCGAGCGGTAATAAGAGCTTAGAATACGATCTAGATACTAATCCTAGCGTTCAAACTAGTTATCCTCTAGCTAATAAGGAGAATACTTAGGACGATAATACAGTACCCCTAACGATAGAGGATAAATATCTCTAGGCTCTCCTCGATTATATTAATGCTTAAGAAGAAGAAGACGAGGAGATAGCTTCCGAGAATCCAGATTTTCCTTTTAGGTAACTAGGTATACCGCTCAGTCAAGCAGATTTTTAGTATAGCGACGAGGATATAGGTACCTAGGATCAAGATATCTCGCTTAGCTAAGACTACAATCCTTTCGATTATCTAGATTTAGAGGAGACGGGTCCTAATTCTCTCTAGGAGAGTCGACCAGATATAGAGAGAGAGGATAAAGAAGAGGAGTCGTAGTAGGAGTTTGACGAGGAGATAACAGAATTAGAGGATATAGCAAGGGCAGCGTATATAGTAGCTATAGATCAAGCGAATAATCGGGGTACGTAAGAATTCGTAGCTAGAGGAAGTATCGACAAGATACTAAATATACTTGTAGAAGAGCCTATTACCGAACGAGATAGACTAGAGACAGAAATTTCAGCTCGCTTTATCCTTAGAGCTACTTGTTTAAGGACCCTATTATTAATAAGGACGGAGCCGGCTTTCTAAGCGGCCTAGCGAAGAATAGAGATACGTAAGGCCTAGAGAGTAAGGCAGCAGTATATAGTAACCGAAAGTCGGTTTAAACACTAAATACGCGTTCTAGCTAGGCTAGAGAAGGAGATGTTGAAGCATTCACTATACGCCTAAGATCTGAAGTAATTTGGTTTTTCTAATTTTCGTAGTCGGCAGATATAGTCGGCAGGTATTATTAGCTATAGAAGGAGATATCGAAGTACTTACTATAAACTCCTGAATTAATTTGCTTTTTCCTAATTCTCGTAGTCGGCAGGCATAGTCGGCAGCTATTGTTAGCGAGTTCAGGTAGTACAGTATATACGAGGCTTATTACTGTTCCAGAAGCGCTTACTATGTTTATTCTATATCTAGAAGAGGTTTTACGTAATACCTATCGCAATACCTATTAGGTATACCTATTGGGTTTTTTCCGTTAGGTTGTACCTAGCTTATAAGCTAGGTACCTACCTTATTTGCGGGGTTGGGTATTAACGTTGGGTTGTACCTAACCTATACCCAACCTAACCTATAACGAGGCCTAGGTATACCTATTGGGTTTTTTCCGTTAGGTTGTACCTAGCTTATAAGCTAGGTACCTACCTTATTTGCGGGGTTGGGTATTAACGTTAGGTTGTACCTAACCTATACCTAACCTAACCTATAACGAGGCCTAAGCCCGATATAGTCTAGAATAGGGGGAATGCCCTAAGGGCGGAGGCCTTAGCCGACAAAATGATTAGCCTCTAGAAAACCCTATAGGAGAGGCTCGTTAAAGCTAAACGGAGTTAAGCTAAGTACTATAACGAGGGGCGTAAGGCAAAGAAGTACGTAATCGGGGACAAGGTATACCTATCTACGAAGAACTTGTTTACGGCAAGGGACTCTAAGAAGCTTGACTATAAGTATATCGGACTATTCGAAGTTACCTGTATAGTTAACGACGCAGTATATACCTTAGAACTGCCCGACGATATGAAAATCTACCCGACCTTCTACGTAAGTATACTAGAAGACTATATCGAGATAGAATATACTAAGAGGGACTAGAATAGCCCGAAATCGTTTAAGATAGACGACCCCGAAGTCTACGAAGTAGACAAGATTAAGGGACAGAAGGTAGATAGGTAGGGACGATAGGCGTATCTAGTTTTATAGAAAGGGTATAGAGAAGAAGATAACTCCTAGGAGCTAGCGAGCAATATTAGCCCCGTAGCAATAAAGGTATACTAAAACTATATAAATCGGGAAGTAAAGGGTTAGGAAACGCCTAAGACGATATATATTAAGGCGTTAAAGCGGAAATCCCGTAGGAAAGGGGCGCCTTAGAGCAGAAATATATAGAAACAGTTATATAGTATATATAGGGAACATATTAATAAGTTACTAGAGAGAAAGAAGCATTGTTGCGAAGAATTATACAAACAGAGGGGGTATTATCTATAAACACCCAAAACACCCTAGAAACGGCCTAGAATAGCCTAGAATAACCTAGTAACCCTAATTCGCCTAAGAGGACTTATTATTATCTCTACTATTATCCTCTCCTACGGGAGAATCATCGCCTTCGGAATTATCGGCCTTTAGGCCGGTCCGTTTTATCGCCCGAGAGACTTTTAGTAGCCGCAACTTATAGAGGTCGTAACGGAGGGGGGTTTTAGCGGAGTGTTTGCCCTATAACGGGTTAGAATAGCCCGGAATAAGCTAGATAGGGGGGGGTATATACTAAAACTCGATTTACCCGGTCGATATACTTATACAAACTGCGGATAGTAGTATTTGCCCGCTTAAGCCGGGACCGAGGGGCTACCTAGTCGGGCTATACGTAGATAGAGGCGACTTTCTTCTTCTTTAGGGTACCCTCTATACTAAGCGCCTCCCTCTCCTACTTAGCCCGGTAACGGGCGACAATAGGGTTAACCTAAGGTCTAGACTTATCTATCTAGGGACTACTAAGATAGATATAAAGATTGTTAACTCCCTAGAACGTAGGAAATTTGCTAAATTTAGTTAGCAACGCCCTAAAACGGCCCGGAATAGGGCAACGGAGAGATATATACCCCTTAAGGGTCTTATAGAACGCGTCGGCAAGCGTCCTAGCCTTAACCGCGTTAGCCTAGCGCTTAGTAGGTATAGTATCGTCGAGATCGTTTGCAAGACGGAGGCTATCGATAAATTCGATAGTACCTCGGAATACCGCAGGTACCTATAGAACGGTTAGGACCGGTCTAGGCTAGAACGCCCTAGAATAGGCCGGAACGATACCTAGAAGCAGTAGCCGGACCGGGTAGTATACTTCTAGCAAGATATAGGACTAGTGTTTTAAAGATTATAGAGGGTATTATTAAGGTCTATCTAACCGGTCCCTACGAAAGGATAGGGGAATAGGCAAAGGTACCGAAGGGTATCGACGACCTTAGCGTCCGATACCGAGGCGAGGACGCTAATATAATTAACGTATAGATTGCTGTTAGGTAGCGAGGCGGTAGCTATAGTAGGACGAGTTAGATAGGTATACTACTACCCGAATTAGCTAAGAATGCCCTAGAATAGGCCGGAGAGCCCCGGTTACCCTAGGTAGAGTCGTTGAAACAGGAGATAGGAAAAATAGTTTACTTACAAAATTTTAGGAAAAGCGGCAATATTAGTATAAAGAAAGAGGAAATTGTTAGGAAAAGACGCCCTTTTCTATACTAAAAGAACGTATTCGCCGGAAAAGGCTCTATTAGATTCTAGAGCGGACGAATACGATCTATTACTTTCTATAGGTTTATTTACTTAATGCCTTATTGTTCTAGGAACAAAGAGAAGAAATAGGGGCCTATACGGTCGAGGACAACTACAAAAAGGGAGGGGGCAATATTAGGATTTAGACTAGACAGCGATATAGATATTTTAGGATAGACCCGGAATGGCCTAGGAGTACCTAAGATAGGCTAGAACGGGCTACTACGATTTAAGAGGGTTTAGGCTAGACCTTTACCGCTAATACTAAGTTAAGATAGTTTATAGAGAGTTAGAGTAGGAGATCTTAGATCGAGACATTCCAAATTATACCCGAGAGGCTAGAGCCTCCGGGTACTCCGAAGTTATACTTATAAACAGAGGGAGAAGACGCATCCCTACTCTTCTCCTAAGCGATTCGAGTAGTACATTTCTATTAGATACTTTAGCCTATATATCTTATCCTTTTATAGAACTAGCCTAATAAGTTGCAATTCGACTAGCCTACGTAGTATAAAGGTATAGAGGAAGAAGAATAGGATAAGTATAAGGCGAGGTTGCTAGTATAGTCGTAGAACCCTAGCGAGTAAGACGACCTATACCTCGATCCGGTACTTACTAGTTAAGGCTAAGGTCTCTACGGTAGTAGGCTATACTTCTATAGGCAGTACCTATAGCAATAGTAACACTAACCTAGCTATAGTTAGTCTAGGTACAGTTAACGCTAATTACTAGACATACAGTCCTTTCCTCGTCTACCTTAACGAGGACTTCAGCCTATATCCCTCTAAATACCGTCTTAGGGCTATCGTCTAAATTTTCCTATACTCTCTAGCTAACGCGTATTATCGATACTACCTACGCTAGCGGTAAAGTCTCTCGGAAAGCAAGTACGTATAGCCTCTTAGCAACTCCTACCGCTATAACCGAAGCGTACTCCGTAGTTACTCCTATATTAACCTATAGGCGGGTCTCGGTTGTCTGCCCTCTAGTCCGGCTCTTAACTTACTCTATCCTATATAGCTTATCCTAAAATTGTTAGTAGTCGTAGCAGTAGTAGTAGTAGTAGTAGTCGTAGCAGTCGTAGTAGTCGTAGCAGTAGTAGACCTAGTAGATCTAGTAGTACTAGTAGACCTAGTAGACCTAGTAGAGTTAATAGTCTAGGCATTACGTCCGGTGAATTTATTATTAACCCTATTACCCGTACGGAGCTGCGTACTAAGCTAAAGGCTAGCGTAACGCTCTCTTACAAGAGTAAGCTAAAGTCTACGAACAAAGAGCTACTTGTAGACAATAAACGCAAGTTACTCGAATCGAAGCTCGACCGGGCTATCCGCTAGAACTACTTCCTCTCGTACTACTACCTTAATACCTAGGACATTATTAACTTCGTCTATAAGGACCGTATTAATATCGATAGTACCGACTAGGATACTACAAAGGTTAAGATTTCTAAGAACAGCCGCTTATATAAGTCTAAGACTATATAGAACTTCAAGTTATTAATCTAGAATATAATTAAGCAAGACCTAAGCCTTCTCGAGCTCCGTACTACTATATTCTCTAACAAGTTTGCCTAAACCTTTAATAAGTATAATTACTTCTACTGCTTCTACTTTATAAAGGACTATCTTAATATTAATAGGAGTTCCGAGCTTAGTAAGTAGTTTCTTTAGACAATCTATATCAATATAGAGGTTCAAGTACGCGAGTATATTATTGCCGGTACTTCCGATCGCTAGAACTAGGCATTAGGCTTCTAGGACGAGATTGTACTCTTAGAAGATTACGACTAGGTTAGAATTACTGATTTCTAAGAGCTAAGTACTAAGTTCCGTACTATTAAAGCAACGAAGAAGCGCGACTTCGCTGCTACTAAGGCATCTTATATCTCGATAGGCCTACTACTATAGAAGAAGAAGACCGTTATTCCGCCGGCCGATAAGCGTACTAGTAAGGATATCGACGATCTTGATAAGGAAGAGGATAAAGATAAGACTAAGCCTACGGGTAAGCGTAATAGTAAGGGCGAGGGTTATAAGTAGGACGATCTATTCTCCGACCCTAGCGGTTAGCCTAGGCCTAGATACGACTTAGGTATAGACGGCGTCTTTGATTTCGATACTACCCCGACCAAAGCACTCGCTCGTCGCCTTAGCAGTACTACTATCTAATAGCGCGACGCCTCTTAGTAGTACAAGACTGTTCGTCGCTTTAATAACAGCTCGCTTACTAAGTTTGATCCTTCTAAGTACGTTATACCGGTCGTTATCTATAGTAATATAGATAAAGAAGACGACGAAGAAGAGGAGGTAGTAGATTATAAAGAACAAGACGGCAACGATAAGTCGTAGGAGACCCTCCGCTAAGACCGGGTATATATAATCGACGCCTTACTAACCAATATACGCTTTCCTTACAACGTATTCCCTCTATCCCCCTCCCTCTATCCCTTTCCCTATAGCCCTTTTACCCTCTATTTATATTATTACCGTTGCTATTATTAGCCGTTTAAGTTACTTCTTGTCTATAGGAGATTAAAGAAACAGGTTGTACTATCTATTACCTTAGGCCCGGGCATTTGTATTAGCTAGTAGTCGAGCTCTTCGTAGATTTCTATAAAGGGTTACTAAATCAAAAAAGCGTTTGCGTACTAAAAATAATATTTATAATCTATTATAGTCTACAGCTTGCCTAATGTACTTGCCTAAAATGCTTGCCTAATATACTTGTCTAATATACTTGCCTATAGGTAATATACCTGCCTAATATACCTGCCTATAGGTAATGTGCCTACCTAATATACCTACCTATATTAACCTAAGAATCTGTATTAGTACTATGTTAATACTATACTAGAATATAACGACTATATCGATACGGTGTTTTTAAGATCACTGTATTAGTTTAGCAATTTACTTGCAATATATATTACACTGCTTATATATACTCTAAGAAACACAGAGATTTAAAGTTTACTGTTACCCTACGGTTTCGAAATCCTACACTGTAGGAACACGCTTACGTAGCTACTGCGGACTCCGGTAAGGTACATAGAAAAAAAAGACACCTTTTTCCGGATTTTCTCGATTTGTTTCTCGATTTTTTTCCTACCTTTTAGCCTGGTTTTTTTTTCTCTCTCGGAGTCTCTCCTCCCTACTTTTTCTCTCCTCCTAGGAGGCCTCCTAGAGGCCTCCTACCCTTGTCAAAGTTGTCAAACCAAACCCAAAGTTAGGAGGCCTCAAGTTTGGTTTGCCAAGACTTTGGCAAAGTTGGGATTTCTCAACTTTGATTGAGGTTTGACGCCAAACCTCAATCAAAGTCTTGGCAGAACTTTGATTGGGGACCACCCTGATTGAGATATCTGGCGTGTCAAAAGGACACTGCGGCTGCCAAGGAGGTTTTGGAACTTGGTTTGTTTGTCGTTTCGAATGGGCCTAAATCCATTCATACAGGTAGGTACCCGGACATCCATGTATCTCGCCTCGCTTACTCAGCATGGCTGATCTCGTACCGACTGGCAACACGAGGCAAAGCATTCAGTTTTAGCCCTTTTGTGAACCATGATATGTTCTATAACGCATGACTAGAACCTGCCGAACTTGATGCTAGATGCAGTCCTGCATACAGTCGGCGCGAAGTATAATGAATCTGCTGCAGAAAAAGCTTTTGGCTTTGAGGAATTCCTCAAAAGGTCGGTGTGTGACATTCATTGACGGAATACCTACTACTGTGTTGTGACCTCACAATAGGGGGTAGACATACATATGAGAGCACAATCAGGGAAGAGCAATTTCGAATTGGCTCTAGAAGATGTGATAGGGATTCATGATATGGATAGGAAGTTGACAGGCTTCAACTACTAACCTATGATGGATGGAGGCTGTATAGGTAGTGATGTGGAGGGATTCCACTTCTGACAGTCTTCTGATACGTACCTCTTGCAGTCGTTCGAGGCATCAGGATGGGAACAATGATGGAAAGGAGATGCTACGATAGAGTTATGGGTTCTATCCCGTGACACTTGTCTAGTGAGGGATAGATAGTTCTCACGATCTCGATCCCGCGGCAGTACTTGCTCACCCGCTCCTGAACTACATACTACTCAGTGCTGTATAGCACCTCCTTAAGTCATTATCGAAGATCCGGCAGCGTGCGGGCCTATTGTGCTGCATATGGCTGTTATCTGCAGATCATATGAAGCATTATCTATTTCACGTTCCCAGCCTACCAGGTGTATGAAGCAGGTCGACATTCTCGGAAGTAGGCCACGCAAGCGATAAGGTACCTGAAGTTCTAGTTCTACCTCCAGCAAGCGAGCCGCCAGTCCGAGCGGGGCAGATGTCAGCCAGCCCGCAGCCGCAGCAAGCAACAAGCAAGCAAGCAAGCCAGCCAACCCTACTGTGACAGAGACGAAGTAGTGCATTTTGCGCTGTTGCCGCCGATGCTATGCATATACATCTATGTCACGATGGCTCGGCAGACCATACAAGACATGCAATGCATGCGCTGCATGATCGACCAGTGTGAGCATGAGGACGGTGAATTGCAGCTGATGGACAAGGAGGTGAGGTCTTCGGGGCTTGTGCTCATGAATTGTGTGTGCATTGCAGATGGAACCAACTACATGTAGTTCTGAAATGGGTATTGATTGTTTCTTGCAGTTAGAAACAACCTGTGTCTTCTTGAGGACGGGAGAGGCATATAAACAATATTAATGCCTCAGCGAGTGCGGTATTTTGCCACCATTAAACAAACTCTGATTGGGGGGGGGGTATTGACGGTCGATCGTGGACGATCAGGTACAGGACAAGGGAAAAGCCTCAGCAGCCGCATGCATGCATCATTTGACCACCGACCGCTCCATCGAGGTCCCCCAACCCATTGATTTATCACTTCTAGCCCTCCTTCCTAAATTCTGCTGTTGACGTGCTTCTGCGCTGCTTTGGTGCGATTTGACACAACAACATTCTGCTGCACACACCTGTTTCACCACTCCTCGCTCGCACCCTCTCCTCCTCCTCCAGCTTCACGGCACCACCACTACCACCACCACCACCATCACCACCACCACCTCCTCCTCTTCCGCCTTCTCACTCTCTCTACTATTATTATTGCTATTTCTGCATTGAGTGCCCCGGGAGAGGTGTCTGCTCTTGAACGTAAGCCACCCACCACCGCAGGCACCGACCTCTCTCGGTCAGAGCCTGCGTGTATGACAGCAGCAAGGCCGTCACTAGCACGATGACGCCCGGGCAGCGAACAGGTTCCGCGGACGACAGGCAAGAGCGGGCACGGCATGGATACGACTGAAGTTTGGTACGGGTGCATACAGCGGTCTTTTGAAGAGACTGACTGCATGTCCCTCGGGTTTGAAGCGTGCCACGCAACACCTCCATCCTTCGGGACCACAGCCACGCCTTGCTTCGACCCTGTCGCTGCCGCTGATGCTGGCTGCCACGGCGTCACCTGCAAAAGAGACGACCACACACTGTCTGTATCTTAAATGTTTGGCATTTCCGCCGCTTTGCGCAGCTTTCATAGCATGGCTGGCGGGCGGGAACGCAGACTCGAGGCACTAACATATATGCACAGTCCTTCCAGTCGCAATTCTACCTTGCCTCCATTCACCCATCCATCATCACCCATCTATAATTCCTAGACATGTCTACACCCGCAATTCCCCCTCGTCCGCAACGGAACGCCCAGCAGACTGCGCCCACTGCTGGCCGCAATGATCAGCCTCTGGTGCCTCCACGACCAGTCCGCAAAACCGATCCCTCGCCATCTCGTTCGCCGCTGAACCTTCCGCCGACGACTATGGCAAACAGGCCCGCGCCGAGGAGAACAAGCCAGGACTTGCCTCGCAGACCTCCTAGTGTATCTCTGCCTGATATCGGCCACGAGGGAGACGAATACTCTAGCTTTGATCAGCTGCCTCCCGAGGCTCATGGCGTCAGCGTGGAAAAGGACAACGAGCAGACTCGAAATGTCGCAGCAGATTTGCCTATGCACCAACCCAGGGCATCTGTGCCCCAGTCTACTGCCACGAAGAACATTTCAAAAGTTACGGATACCGATTCCACTACTGCTGCAGGACTTGGTATCGGGCGTGCTCGACCAGCAGACGACGTGCACAAGCTGCCTCCGGGTGACGCCTCACCCTCCCGCATCACTCGCGTGACAAGTAACACTAGGCGTGCTCCCTCTACCGAGCCACCAAACAGTCTTCGCACGAAAGCTAGCTTCAATCGTTCTACGCCAACTCTGGTGCTGGAGCGTCAAGTCTCTCGCCCCGGTAGCGTCTATGGTGACGACGCTGAGCATGGCATTCCTGAGATCGGCCAACAGATCCCTCTCAATCGATTTGCGGGAGACGCGCAAGCTCCAACTCCTACTGGTGGTCAGTCCGCGCATGCTCCTGGCATTGGATTCTTCAACGACGGCTCGGCGAAGCACCACAAGAAAAGGCATTCGAGACAGGAATTCTTGACCCATGACAGCTACGGTCTGGAGCACGACGAGAACCACGCCGATCAATTTGAAAAGGAGTGGATGAAGAAGCACCCACAAGAGGCCGCCAAGGAGCACCACTCCCGGATTCTTCCCAGGCCAGAGACTGCCATGACTAGTGATCAACTCAACAGGCTCATCCATAGCAGCGATAGTGGTTTGTACTCTTGAGAGTCGTTCCTTGCGTTGTATACTAATATTAGTTTTAGGAGCTGCACCAATGCCTAGCACTCCAGGCGAAGAGGATGCATACGAAGAGTACATTGCTCGCATGTCTCCAAAAGTCTCTACAACCGATCGCAAGAAGCGCACCTCCAGCGGAGATGTCGCCCCCGACTCGCTTTTTCGCAAGACCTTCGCCTCGAAGAGCCTTCATCCCGACCATGCTATAGATGACGAACACGCTCCTCGAAGGATGTCATACTACGACTCAGAAGACGAGCACACGCAGCGAGATGGTACGCCAATTCTGGCTGCCGACGAGATGATGAAGAGACCAAGCAGTGCTTTCATGCCGGCAGCTGTCATTCCGGAGCCACGAGCTGATGATGACTATTATTACGAGAGCGGCGAGGATTACCATGGCGGAAGCCGCAGGAACAGCCGTCCGTCTAGCAGACCAGGAAGTGTCCACGGAGCTCAAGCATTGCATGGCTACGGTGGTGGCTCCCTGCATCGCTATGTCTCGCACGAGGAAGTCAGTCACGCAGGCGGGGGCACACCACTAGAGGAGATTGAGGAATACGAGCCACTATTCCCAGACGAGGGTGAGGAGCGCTCGGAGAAACCCAAAGTGCTCAAGAAAAGGTCAGATGTGGCTGCGATGCATCACTTCCCAAGCCAAGACATTTGGGAAGATACGCCTTCGTCTCTCCAGTATTCTGCAGAGGTCTCTACACCGGAGGTGGAACGACAACAGGAAGCATTGGAAGCTGAGAAGACAGCTCATGTGGGCGCACGTACATTTGAAACGCCTGAGCAGGAGGAGGCTCGCAAGCAAGCAGGTCCGGATATGACGAGCAGCGAGAAAACTTTCATCAAACCGCACTTCAAGCCTGGCGTGCTGGAAGATGTTAAGGCGTCGCACCGTCCAGGCGCGCATCGCTTCCCTAGCTCAGACGTGTGGGAAGACACCCCCAGCAGTATGCTGGGCGAGACTACGGTATCCGTACCTGAAATGGATGACGTGCGAAGTCCACCAGAAGAGCGAGCTACAACTTCAGCGCTTCCCGGCAGCCAAGACGATCTGGACGCGCGTGCGTCCACTGCAGGTGGCTTGGCATTGAGTAAGCCGACCATTCCTTCTCGACCTGTGCGAAGTTCGAAGTTGTCAGAGGAGAAGCCTGGAGACGAGGAAGTGAGCCCGACGAAGACAAAGGCGCCAAGCATACCAGCAAAGCCAAGCATACCAGCTCGACCAGTCCGACCAGCTCGCGGGGAGGGTGCGCCTCTCGAGCAGTCGAGGTCTGGAGGTGGCGATGAGTCTGTCACGTCGCCGCCTTTGCCAAAGGCTAAGCCTGCTGTACCCGCACGTCCTGGCTCCAAGATTTCGGCATTGCAAGGCAATTTTATGAGCGATCTGAACAACCGCTTGAAGCTTGGACCTCAAGCACCACATAAGAAGGAGGAGCCGCAGCTTAATGATGAGGCGGCTCGGGAACCGCTTGCCGATGCTCGCAAGTCTCGTGCCAAAGGGCCGCCTCGCCGTAAGCCAGCTGCATCGGCGCCTGCTGAGCGCAAACAAACCTTTACGTTCGCAATGTCACCTCTGATCACTTGCTGGACGATTGATGAAACAGACGAGCTGCAGGTTCAGAACGAATCCGAGAAGGAAAACAAGGACCCGGAGACTGCGCATGATGCACCCGAGGCAGAGCAGACCCTGGAGTCGAACGCTCAGGATAACACCGACGCAGCCGCGCCGACGGAAGCTAACGATGTAGCATCTGCAATCTCCAAATCGCGCCACCCGTCCGAGACGGCCCAAGGGCATGCTTCGTCCGCAGATGCTCTCAAAGCAGCTCTTGCGGAAGCCGGGGCCGGACCAGCTGTCGCGGTGATAGAGGAAGAGGGGGAAAAGCTTCCGTCTGCCGAGACTGTCAAGAGTGTTGTACTCGATGTCCCTGATACGACAGAGACCACTGGGGAGGTCAAGGCAGAAGTCGTACCAGGCGCGTTTCCAGGCGAAGAGAGTGAACTCGTAGTCAACGCATAGCAAAGGGTGCAAATGGAGTGTTGTCGGCATTGTGAGCGGAGGACAAAAAGTTGTTTGGGCGACTATGACGTGGGTATATACGGCGAATAAGGCGAGGGTGTTGAAGTTGCTATTTCTAGCGAGCTTGTCGGAGTTGTCAGGCAACATGCGGATTGTTGTCATACTGCTAACAGCAACACAGTGCGCAACAGCGCGAGGCTCCTCGAGCTTGTAAGTAACAACGGTTTCCTTGATTGCATTCGCTCTCATTGGATCATTCGGTTCCGCTGAGGTTATTGACGTGCTGTGTTGGCGCTGCAATGGTGTGCCATTGTTGACCACTAACGATATAGGCTTGTCGACCCTTTCCTTGCCTTTGGGCTGCCAAATGCCAAATGGCAGTGAGCCCGAGTGAGCCAACATTTGTCCAATAGATTCTATGTCCTCTGCACTGAGCGGAGGAATATGCCTCACCGCTACAGGTAGGTAGGTACCTTTGAAACATGTCTTGGCACCCAATTGCCGTGCAGCGTGCACTCGTGCATTGGATTCCAAGCCAAGCAAATTTCGTTTGTAACAATAAGGTATCCAGTCAGGAAACCATGCCTCACTGCATGGCTGCCTCTACCCTTTTTGAGCCAATCCAACAACACGAGGCTCACAAATCTCTCTTCAATATCACCATTGCAACGCGTCAATCGGCGGATAGTGGGCTCTGTGTGTATGCGACACTGAACTTGACAGAGAGGGCACTACCTACATGTACCTACCTTACCTTACTCTACTGCCGAGTTGTGCCATCCTGATTAAATCCCCTCAATAGAAACCACTTGGGTACCTTACGATACAGACGACGGAGTACATGTAGTAGGTAGGTGCACACCCAGCAAGCAGAGCCAGTGGAGCGTCAAGCTCGGATGGATATACATTTCCTGCGTTTCTTCCCTCTATTTTGCACACATTATGAGTTGGAAACTTACCTTACCGTAGTTACATTCTATAGCTACCTTAGGTACATACCTTGTTATATGGCTTCCATTTCTGTGCATCTTTCGCCCCGGGCGGAACCGCTACATTATTCAAATACCTAGGTACCTCTTCATGAAATGAATCAGCCGTTATCCGTTAGATACATGCACATGGTTTCTTATGCATCGTATAGCATCGCATCGTATACATACTCTCCAAAAGCACGATAAGACGTACATGTATGTGCATAACACCCTGCAGGCATTGCGTCAACTACAGTACCTACCTGGAGGCTGAGCCTTGATTGTACCAGCGTCGACACGAAACTACTGTCTCTTCTGGTAGGTAATATGCATGGTACTTCCCGGCTAGAAAACTTCGAGTTTTTTCAAAGAGTTAGTGGTATATACGCGCTGATGTTGACTGTGGAGCAGCCTCTGTTGGATGTGAGTAAGAGTTTCCTTAGACGAAAGAGTGGCTGAGTAAAGTGGAAAGGCGGAGTATATTTGATGAGGCTGATGTGACTGTGATCAAATCGCGGTCATAGTTCCGTGACATTTCTGTTTATATTATGTATATACTACTGATGATCATGATGATACTTTTTTTTGGAGGCTTGCAGCAAGAACACGGCGCTGGCGCATTCAAGCCACGACATGCTCAAAAGCTTCTTCACCAATGCCACATACACTTGTAATTCAAGATTCTCGCACCGAGTCTGTCGTACTCGATGGGAAATATCCAGCTGTCGTTGGTCATTCGCAATTTGCCGAATACACTAGCTCCCTTCCAGGCGATCACGGACGGGTCGAGATCGCGGGGTGGTGGAGCCACGAGAATCTCCTTGGGATACTGAGGCATTCTATTCCGTAGTTGTTGCTCCAGGTAAGCCTGCAGGTAGGGTGTCTTCGATGCACCTCCGATGAGCATGATGCTACCGAGGAAGTCACGCTTGCGACGCTCGTCTATCTGCCCATTAGACAAATGGCTGGCGTGGTCGATGGATCGCAGAATGGCTTCGTCTAGCGGCATGATAGGTATCACGCGATCTTTCGTCTCGTCATCTGCCGGAGCTGCGATGCCATCGTTCATACCATCACCCATTGTGATGTCCACATCTTCAGGTGGCATTGGCATTGGGGTGCCTTCTGGAGGCGGTGTTCCTGCCACCGATGACCGTGGTGTGCCATCCACTTCACCATTTAGGTAGCTTGGCAGACCTAGCGGTCGCTGCTTCTGTGGCGTCGCCGCTGCCATGGGAGTACCCATCATGCGCGTGGGCTCGCTTGGCGCGGGCAATATTGTAGAGGGGATGTTGGCGCTGGCATATTTGCGCACTTCCTTCTGTGCCTCAGAGTCTGGGTCATTTGGTTTCTGATCGTAAATATCTGCTGACGCCGGGATTAATGTTCGACGTCCAGCAAGCTTATCCGAGTTGTCGAAGATGGTTGGTCTGAAAAAGCCCATGGGTGCGAGCACTCCTTCGTCATATAGCTTGAACTGGTACTTGCGCGTGGGCTGACCATGTGCACGTAAGTGAAAGTCGTAGAGCTGCACGCTGATGTTCTCGTCGCTCATCGTCGTGTACTTCTCTTTGAGCTCCTCTGCAAGGAGGAAATCGTGTCGGCGCATGAGGTTAAAGTCGCTGTAATGAAACTTGTCGAACAGCATCATTCTGACAAAAGTCTCAGTCACGTCGAATCCACCATATTTGAGATTCACGCGGGATGGCTCGATACACATGCCATCCTCAACGCAGCAAACTGTGGTCTTTTGTGCACCCATATCAACCATGCATGCTGTACTGAAGCCGGCGCCGAACGTGGCTGCTAGTGATTCCTGCATAAAACACACGCGAGCAAAGCCAAAGTCCGTCATGAGCTCTTGGAGGACTGTAGTGACAAACACCTTTTCGTACAAGTCGGGTATGAGAAAGACACAGCTGTATTGGTTCCAGTCCCGCTTATGAGGAAGGTCCAGCTGTGTTTTGATGCTGTCTTCAATGATCAGAAAGAAGTCCCTCTGCAACTTGCTCCGGCTGTAGTAGTCCTTCTCGTTCAGATATCCTTGTCGTACTGGCCAACTGAGGTGGTACTTCGGTCTGGAATCCTCAGGTATACGCAGAGCAGGTGCTCCGATGATGTAGTCCGGTGCCTTTGCTGGGTCTGCTGGCAGCTCTGTCCAGTCCAGCTGTACCGGGTCATTGTGTTCCGAGATGATCTCGGGCGGAGTGGCACTGTTCCATTTGGTCACCAGCTCGCGGGAGTTTGGAAGCACTCGTCGCTTGTTCTGCCTCCTGAACTGCTTGAAGCCTGCTGCCATGCTGTCGTACTCTTTTGCAAACTGGATTAAGTCAGCCCAGGGCCAAATGATGAGTTGGATCTAGCATACCTCTTCTCCAAACCACTCCTCAGACGGCATGTCGTTGTCGAGCTTGAGGCGCTTTGGTGTAGGCTCCGAGGTCTCAGACTCGGTGCTCTGCGCCTTCCTCGCGATCACCATGGGGATGGTCTTGGGCAATGCGTCGGTGGCGAAACCAATGCGCATATTCTGGCTGCCGACATGGACAACAATGGTCTTGGAGCCATAGTTTTCACCTAGTTCGTCGACCAGGCCGACCTCGTTGTCGAGATAATCGTCATTCACCTCGGGCGGGTACGCGCCTTCCTGGCCGTTCTGCGCGCGAGCTCTATCGAGGTCGACAGCAGCTCTCTTCCGGCGGTCCAGTCGTTCTTCTTGTTGCAGTCGCAGGGCCAGGGTTTGGTCATCGCGTTTCAGGAAGTCACTATCGGGCCAGTCAGTGCGGCGCGGTGACGGGAATGAGATGTCATGTGAAAGCCGGCAGGCAGCGTGGTGCAGCAGTGTTGGTTGCGTGTGCTTCGGTGCATGTCAAAGGCGAGGGCTACCTCTTGCAGTATTGCACATTCAGTGCATAGAGGTCCTTCTTGCCCTTTCTCAAGCCATCCAGGACCTTTCGCCCCACCATGGTGTGACGCTCGAGACGCTCGTGCGCAGTTACATGAAGCAGAAGCAGAAGTGAAGCGGAAGCAGGCAGCAGACAGGCCGGTACAGGTGGTCTTCAGACCAAAGAGACAAAGTTGGCACTCACGTGTAGTAGTTTTTCTGGTTAATCATGCTGACCTGCGGCCACGTCGTGAAGTCCATATTGTTGTCCGTGCGCTGCAACCCTATACGAAGGCTTAGTACATGACATGCAAGATCCCATTTCTGGCGTTTGCTTAGACGCCTTCGGGGCGAGGGGAGAAACAGCGGGCGGCGGGCGGTGAGGAACGCGTTTCTGAAGAGCACATGGGTGCGCACAGCGACCTGTCGTACCTTCGTCGCGCAGCAGAGCGCGGCCACTCTTCTTGCCCACCATGTCGACGTCGGCTTGAAGTTGGTCGGTGGGTGGGTGGGTGGTTGTGTGTTTGTGTGTAAAAGTGTACTTTTATCCGCGTATGTGAGGAGAGTTTGCAAGCAATTGGCCCTTCGCTGCAGTAGTATAGGGAATGGTATAATAATACAAGGTTAGGCAGGTATAGCAGCAGCACTGCAGGAGGTAGAAAGGCCAAAGAATGGACAATATATCATAAAGCCCCAGCGAAACCGTCCCTATGGACGGAATGAAGAGTTGGTACGAGTATGACCAGGAAGCGGTTCCGATAGGACTGTCACTTGGAGGAGTGATGGGAGGCGAGTCGAGTCGTGTCGTCGTGGCGATGGAGGATGTTGTTGTTGTTCTCGCATCCCCTTGGTCAATCAAGTTGGTCCATGTTGGATGATTAATCTTCGCGCCTTGGGTTCCCCGCTGCTGACTCGCACAACCCACTTCGGGAACAGGAACAGCGCATCAACACAGCTCATACGTCCCGCCATACAACGCCTTTTTGCTTGAAATCACAGTACAACTCTCCCTTACTGCCCACATCGGCTACCCACCACACCGCCCGCGACAGCGCTCTACCCACCGTCACAGCCAGCATGTCCGTCGGTATGTCACACGCACAGAAAAGGCAAGGCCGCGACATGGTACTGGACTGACAGGCGCTTCAGATTTCGAGAGCGTTGCGAGTACGTGCTAACAAGCCAACAATCGTTCGAGCGAGCGCAAATCCTGACACCATTCTGTAGAGCAATTCGTCGAGTACTACTACAAGACCTTCGACGCGAATCGCTCAGGCCTTGCGCCCCTCTACGTATGCCCTCACCCCCTCCCGACCGATACAACCGAACTGCCTCGCCGAAAAGAGAGAGGGCAAAAAAGGAAATGGACGGTTTACAGACGGAGATGACGACCAGTGCTGATCGTGTCGCAACAGAGAGATGACTCGATGCTGACCTTCGAGGCCGCGCCAACACAAGGAGCAGCCGGCATCACCCAGAAGCTCGTGGTGAGTGAGGACTGGTCTGGAGGTCGCTAAGCAGTATGCTGATGTCTACCACTACAGGACCTGCCATTCCAGCAGGTTGAGCACCAAGTCGCAACTCTCGACGCACAACCTAGTAACCAGTCAGGTGGCATCCTGGTCATCGTGAGCGGCGCTCTACTGGTCGAGGCGGAGAAGAGACCTATGAGCTACACCCAGACCTTCCAGCTGCTTCCAGACGGGGCCGGCAGCTACTATATCTTCAACGACATCTTCCGCTTGGTCTACCCGGCAGCTTAGATGCGCCGCGTCCTGTTGGAGTGAGGGACGCAATGGAGTCAGTCGCGGATAAGGATAGGGCAAGGTGCATAGGCTAGCACGTCCTTACGAAATGGAGTGGATTTGAGCTTCTATTCTCAAGCTTGATGCGAAATGCAGTGCTTGACCACTCCTCGCTCGCTACGGCAGCAATGCATATATGTATAGAAACTATGCAGGGCTTGTGTGGTTACTGCTGTTCAAGATGAAAGCTTCGTTTCTGCAGAGTAGATTCACTGATACCCTAACCACAATGGTAGCAAGCCCAGCCTCACATCGCTCCCCCGAGAACTGTTAAACCCGATGCATTAGACCTCACATTTCTCTATCAGGTACTGCCACATGACTCCAGCCCAGCCACTATCCTTCTCTTCGAAGGGCACAACTGGTATTCCACCGCGCATTCCCCTCGCCCTTTGAAACAAATGCAACGGCAATCAGGTCTTTCCTCCAGGCCTGTATCCACAAATCCCGACGACAAGTTGAGAGAGTAACACCTCCCGGTGACCACTCCAACCCGAAGCCTGACTAGGTAGGGACGACAATCCGCTTTGGATCCCCAAATATCAGAACTTTGTCGGCTTTCTACATCTCTTCTGTCGATAAGGTTGAGATCTCGATGTGGGCAATGCGGATATTGCTGCATCACTCGACCTTATCTTGCGGAGAAGTCTTATCCAGCGCTGCAAGGAAGTCTGGGGTACAGCTACGCCTTGGAAGTCTGAATCGACGGGACTACTCCATGCTGACGCGACGTAGCTGAATGGAGACAGAGAGTTGTCCCGGTTTCGACCTCCAGCGAACACATCGCGCAGTATATCTCCCCAGCTCTTGCGACAGTTTTTAGTCGTTCCTTCTTTCGACGTAGGGGATCAGGGCGGAGTTTCGGTTATTGAATGTCCGCTGCGAAATAACATCTTGCATGTCCCTGAGCCTAGACTTCCTCCCCTTGTTCCTGAAATTGTGGCCTTGGAAGACTCACGTTCGAGCTAGTTCATTCCATCGTGGGCCGTGGCCTGTTTTGAACCTTGGCTGGCGAGGTGTGTCACAGCTTTTCGCGGTTGACACAGGGAAGCATTTCGGCTCGGCTCGGCTCGGCTCGGTTCGACTTTCCTCTGACTTACCTCCATCTTTTCCGCCATGAAAACGACACGATCGGCTCAGACCAAGTGTAGAGGTAGGTGGTATAGCACTATGTATCTACACCACTTCGGACTACACCCGAGCCAAAGGCGCCCACCCGACTTTGAGAACCCTGGCGGTACACATGACTGCGCTTCCAGCGAAAGCAGCCACGCCTACGTAGATCCAAGATGCGTCGTAACCACCAGGACCTTGCACTGCGCCGCCGATTGGAGACCCGAAGAGAAGCGCAACTGACATGACTGTGAATGCCATGCCAAAACGCGTCCCTACTACTGCCATGTCGGATGTCAAGCGCACAAAGATGGTGGGCTGCATTGCGAAGAACAAGCCGCTGAAAAACCCATACATGATGGCAACAACGTAAACACTAGCAAGGGCATTGGTCCCAAGAAACCCGAAGCCACACGCCCCCAGTGCAACTGTTGCCCCAATGATCATGTTCAGTGGTCCCAAGTACTGCGCCAATAGCGCAGGCAAGATTCGTCCTGGAATTGAACCCGCATTCATCGCAGGGACGATGTAGAAGCCGACATTCTCGGACGCGATACCCGACTCAATCGCGAAGCTTTGCACGTAGAAGAATGGTGTGAACATGCCAAGGAAGACGACGAAGCAGGCCAGAACAAAGAAGATGTATGGCCAGTCTTTCAGCGAAGCAAGGTCCAGGAGACGTCTTCGATTCTTCGGTTTCTGCGGAACACGGAGGAGGAGGTTCGCGCTCGAGAGTAGCACCAATTGTACGAGAGCGATGGCACGAACAGTCCATCCAAATCCCACCTGATTTATCAGATTCCTGATCATGATCGGGAGGACAACCCTACGGGATAAGTCAGTCTTGCTGCTCACCTCATCCCAGAGTCTCGCGCAAAAGGACGAAGCATTGTCTTTACTCACCCTCCGAATCCGCTTCCAGATGCGGCGATACCATTTGCCAGAGGAAGACGATATGTGAACCACAACGATGGAATCGCCACGCTCAGAACTCCCAGACAACCGCACCCAATCCCTATACACACACCTTGAGCAACCTCCAACTGCCACAGTTCAGTGCAGAAGCTCTGTGCAACAGTTCCGGCAACGATCAGGAGGGAGCCAATCGACAACAAGTGTCTGCTGTAACCAGCATCGTACAGTGGACCCGCAAAGAAGCCGAGGAAGACGAGCAGAAAGCTCTGCAGAGATCCCACGGTCGATATCGCAAAGGAACTCTCAGACGCGAGCAAATCCGACTCGTAGAAGGCTTGGAAGCTTCCGAAGCTCGCGAGGAGGCCTAACACGTTTTTGTTGTTTGTCAGCGCAAGTCAGCCATGCTTTGAGTTTGGAGTTTGTTCTAACCCCAGGTGTTGAAGTAGAGGCACCAAGCACCCAGAACCTGTGACCACGCTTGGAAGCCTGAGTCCTTCTGTATCTCAACAGGTGCGTCTGGGCCTGGTCGAGCCTTTTCTGACCCCTCGTCCTGCGAACTAGACATTATCGTTGAAGCTGCTACAACGATGTGGTAAAAGATTCAATAATTATGATCATGGATTGGTTGTGATGGCACAACAAAGAAAACTCTCTAAACAGGGGAAAAAGCAAGAAAATGTTTAAAAAGGCAACCGGGCCCATCTCGTTCGGCTCTTAGGAGAAAGTCGGCTAGAAAAGAGGATCAGTAGTTAAAGTAGCGTTGCATTGCACGAGCGCAGGGCGGCACTCGCTCGCTGCCTTCCCCTGCCCCTGCCCTGCCCTGACGTTCGCGATCGACAACCAGACGGGGCATACTAACTTAGTACTGCAGGTCGTCCTGCATGCATTATACATACTTGTACATGTACGCACTATAACATATCCCAGCTTTCCAACCGAACTTGGCACTCGCCGAAACTAGTCTTAGAAACTTACCCACCCCCTACCTTTTTTATACAACCCTAGAAGTCTGTAGGTACATCATGTAAGTGGAGACCCTCGTTTAGTTTTTTTTTTGTGTGAGAATAATGCAAGACATCATCCACGCTAAGATAGATACCAGGTATGATTATGCATAATAGGCGAAAAGCTACCTAGAAAGACAAGGGGTTTTTTTTTCCAACCAATTGCGTCATTTTCTTTTTTATCCTAAGTCTGGACGCTTACCTAGGAGGTACTACTACCTGATGTACCTAAGGTAGGTACCTATCTATCTACCTTAGGTACTAGAGCTAGGTAGGTAGGTAGGTAAACCAAAGAAGAAGAAGAAAAAAAAGAAGAAAAAAAAAAGAAAAAAAAAAACTCGCTACGGAATTTTCGCGAGAAGAAAGCAAGTGGTTAAGAAATTAGAGAGAAATGGACAAAGATAAGCAAAAGAAAAAAACCCCAAAATTGTCCGTCTATGCTACCAATGCATTCAGTTAGAAGGAAAAAAAAACACCCTCTAGCGAGCCATACACAGTCTTTTCCTTTCCTTTCCTTTCCTTTTCTTTCCTTGACCTTTCTCATCATCAAAGTCGGCGAATACACATATGTGCATACATATGTACCCGTACGCCCCGCCCGGTCCCGCCACGCCCTTTTCAAAAATTCATAGGGCTGAGGTTCTCAGGTATGTAGGTACCTACGTAAGGTACATACCTGTACATACAGTAGGTAGACCTTGACCTCACATGTAGGTACATAACGCAGTGGACCTTGCCTAGGAGGTAGGTAGGTAGGTACCTAGTAAGATGTACCTACCTACCTAATTGATGATCTGGAATCCCTTAATTCAGGGTTCATTCGGTCGGCACGACCTATGCAAAAACTGCTAGAGAGACGGGATGATGAAAAAGAAAAGTCTTGGTACACCGAACGGACTCCGGATCTGCCCTGCCCTGCTCGAATTGGTAAGGTACGGTACGGTATGGATGGGGTCTGTCCATCCGTCCGTCGGGTGCATCAACCAACTACCTTAAGGTACCTCCTACCTAGATACGGGCCGCTTTTCGGCGTATCTTCATCAGAGAAGAAAAAAAAAGAAGGTTCGGGCTAAGGTATCTGCCGAAATCCTACGGGTGATCCGAGATAGCAGGCTATCGCCGACCACGACGCGGACGAGGAGAAAGACATAGGGCTGAGAAAGGGAAAATTCAGGTCGTTGCTTTATTCACAGTTGCTATATTGAAGTACATTATACACACACTTGCCATCCATCACTTATCTTATCATAATCAACCTCTTAGTGACTTTGACAGGAATGACTTGGAGTCTTCCTCTGTGCCGACGTAGCCAATGTACATGTCTGGTCTGACGACAACGACAAGCTTCTCGTCTGGCTTGACTTGCTCACATTCGAAGGTCGGCGCTCCCGATTTCACGGCGCCAGAGAGGCTCTGCCCAGTGGGGACAATGCAATAAGGCTTGACCTTGTCCTGGAACTCTGACCAGGAGTTTTGAAGTGGGCCGCCAAGGGAGATCACCAGGAACTTTCCGTACCGAACAGTACTGTACAGCCGTTGTGGCTCCGTCTGTTCCGCGGATTGAAGGACAACGTCGGGGCATCGTCTACCAGCTTTCCATATGCCTTGTTCGGATTCGGTCACCAGAGGTGAACCGATGGCGTCGTAGGCCACGCCCATTCCTACACGATCGTCAGTACCTGTATCTGCTTTCTGGGGGATGGTCTTGGCGACATACCGGTGATGTAACCTGCGCTCTTCTCGATATAGCCCACATACTCCTTGGCGGTGTTCATGGTCTCCCTGACTAGTCGCGCGGCAACATTGATGACGTCCTGTGCTACCGTTCTTCGCTCAATGTCGTAGCTCTTGACGAGTGCGCTTGCTGCCTCGGAGGAAACTGCATCAGCTTTGGTGGCCAGAGACAGACGCCAGGCCAGAGCCATCGCGTCCGCAATACCAGTGTTGAGACCTTGGCCACCGTTTACGGCATGCACGTGTGCGGCATCGCCACCGAGCAGAATGCGCCCCTGGCCTTCTTTGGACACGAACGAGGAGGCAATGCGCTCCTTGACTACATTTTCATCAGCTCAGCGACAACAAAGCTAGGGGAGCTGGAGCATCTTACTCTCGAAAGTGCTGAACCATTCAGTCTTGACGAACTCCACCCGATGGGGAGCCATGTGCTCTCGAATGGAAATCTCTGCCTTCTCCTGAGTGATCTCGCCATCCAGCAGGACGTAGAAACGTGCCATGCCACGCTCACGAGGAATCCATGATACTCTGGACTGCTCGTTCAGCTGGAATGTGATGATTTCCGGGCAAAGCGGGAAGTCGGTATCGATGAATGTATCCAAGACGGCCCAGGTCATTCCAGGCTTGGTGCCAGTAAAGCTGATTCCTAGTGAAGTGCGGACCATCGATCGCGCTCCATCAGCTCCAACAGCGTACTGAGCGCGAATCGTTCGACCAAGGTTGGTGGTCACAGTGACGCCTTCGCTGTTCTCAGCAATCGAGGTTGCGGTCTCGGCGTAATGGACTGGCGTGTCGAGTTGCTTCTCCAGGGCTGCTTCCACATCGGGTTGGCCAATCATGAGGAAGCACTTGTGGAGGCAGTGCTCAAGTCCAGTCCACCAGTGGCTCTGGCGCGACTTGAAAACACCAGCTTCAAAGGTTGAGCTCGTGTTGCATTCGATGCCCTTCTCCCGAAGTTCCTTGAGGACTCCAGCGACCTGGAGATACTGCTGTGTTCTCGCGTTGAGGGCATCGGCACGACCAAGCTTGAGAGGTCCGGATTTGGGATCTGCCAGCGGGTTAGGTGTGGCGATTGCCAGACAGAGCGCAGTCGAACTGACCGATGACTGAGACTGAGTTGCCAAGCTGACGCAGCAACATTGCAGTCAGAAGTCCAGTTGGCCCACCTTTCCATTGTTAGTCAACGATCCTGACGTTTGTTTTGACGACGTTGACTGACCTCCGACGATAACCACATCGACTTGTTCATCTTGGACAACAGGGAGGCTACCCATTGTGGCTGCGTTGAGTATGACTGACAAAGATTATGCTGAAGAAGATTACACTTGCGCGCGTGCGAGGATGGCCAACAATTGCAGAGTGCAAAGGCAGGATATTGTCGAGATATCTATCGAGAACGTCCGGGTACCATATCTTTTTTTACTCGCTCGTGCCATCGTCAAAGACATGCGTAGATCCCACTGCGGAATCTTCCGAGGATGGTTGGCAACAGACGCCTTGCAGCCGAGCTACGTGCGAGAGAATGATGTAAATCTAGAGCGCCTAAGGTACCTACTACCTAGTCGCGTGCAGTGGGTCGAGCTGGTTGATTGCGCCACGTGTGATCGTCGTCAGGTCCTGCCGCTTGAGGACCTTCTGGAAGGAGTCTTTACAACCGCCGTCCAGGTCCGTGCACGCCCGCGGCACGCGTCTTGGCTAGATGGTGACATGGTGTGGGACTAAGGGCCACCCTTTGAGGGCGCGATACGACAATCCAGAAATAATGCAAGTTGGAATACACCTAGCGCAAGGACTTATGGGTCGTATGGGTCTTGGCTTCGCCTCGTTGTTCCGTTGATTTTCTCTTTACCTTCAACCAGGTATACGCCTTTTCCTTGACATACTCTCCACGGCGTCTCATGTCACGACGGTAGGGATCCGAACTGTTGATTGCGCTGGTATAGTGAACAATACCCCACTTGACGAAGTCGGCCGAAATACCCCGATTATGATCGGAGAAAGTTTGCCGAGAAGCGAAGTAAGACAAGGGTCTATTGAGAAGTGTCTTATCGGCGGCTAGATCGATGAGGCTAGAAACGGAGAATCAGCTGTCCAAGTACCTTAGTCGTCTCAATCGGGCTCGATGTCTAGGGGCACAATCGCTTATCCCACCTAGAGAATGCTTAGCGCGTCTCGTGTCGCAAAGTTGCACTACTAGTAGACAGTGAGTAAGCAGCGTCGGAATAGAGACTAACTGCAACCAATCGAGTAAGCGGTACTTTCACCGTCAACTTGCAACCAGTGCTTTCAGTGATCAAACAATGCCTCGGACCTATTTGGTGACATTCGATCGATGCGTATCACGGCATATGAGGTCACAGGATGCGTATGGTTATATTGATCGCACCAGGAGATGTGTACCGAGCTCGAGCACCGCTGCATCGAAGTGGGGCTGTATGTCCATAGTTTGCGTCAGGTGTGGTTAGTAGATCAGTGTATGGACTCCGGTGAATAGTCGTGGTGGTGGTGTCTATAGCCGCGATGTGCATAGCCAGCTGGTTACATCTCGTTTCTATCAGGCACCGGCTGTTTTTCCGGCCTATTCAGCCTCAAGAGCGAGCGCTACAGTCTGACAGGCTATTACCATCCACACGGAAAGGGAGCAAGAGGCAGGAAGCGCAAAGAGTCGATTCGACACGGCCGTTCATCAGGAACGGCGCGCTCTCCCCTTCACCCCTGCAAGTGCGACTCTGCGACTCTGTGATCTTTTCTGTGCGAATGTGCGAAGGGCCGTCCTCTAGCAGTGCGCGGCATCGCCAAAGATATCGCTAGCTGTAGGCACCGGCGGGTAGCTTAGAGAAGTGCATACGTGCACATAGCTGAGATGTTGCTAGTAGTGACGTTGAGGGCGGCGTGCTCAGGGCGGCGTCCTCGGAGCGGCGGCTAGTGAATGTGTTCTTTCGGTGCCGGGCGATGAGTGTCGACAGCGGAATGAAAGGTCGTTGGCGTTGGTCAGCACTCGCGGAGGATTGGTGATGGTGTGGAGAAAGGTGCGAAGGTGAAGGTGTAAAGAAGTGATGCGCAGGAGCCGGAAGCTCCCGAAGGCAGGGCGGGCCGAGCAGAGGCCGGACCAAACAACAACCAGGCCGGGATATGCTAGCACTACTTTTGGCAGAGTCGGCTCAGGCCGCAGCAGTGTCCCAGTCGGGTGTAGAGAGGTAAGGTAGACCAGAGCGCCAAGGCTGCCGGCTGGGCCTGCTTGTTTTTTTTCTCTAAGGGTCGCGGGAGGGAAGGGACGTCAGTGCAAGTGCAGGCACATCTGTCTCACTGCCGCTTCGCTCCTGCCATCCACGTCCACCTTCGCTTGCTTGGCCAAATGGGCAACCTACCTTACGCGTGCATCCCGGGTGCGCCTCCCGTCTGCGGCCTGCGGCACATGGAACTCGGGAAGGGACCTGACCTGAGGTAGGAGGTAGGCGGGGGAGGTAGGTACCTGACTCTGGCCTTACCTCCAAGTGTGCGGCTGCACGCGGTTCGCATCAAGTGAACACCGCAACCCACTTCGGTTCATTTGGCACGCACGCACGCACGCATCCGCCCACCCACCCACCCCTCCACCCAGCGCTGCACTCCACTGCCTCTTCATCGCGAATTCTATGATGCAGCCGGCTGGCGATGACACCTCATCTGGACATTGCGACCGAAGCAGTCATCGCGCCGTGGTCCCTGTGGTCCATGCGAACTGCCTAATGCACGCTGGGCGACCACTAAGCGAGCGTTTCTTGGTATAGCTATCAGTCAACATGGCGACAGGCTCCGTCAGACCAGAAAAGATAGCCTGCGCACTGCAGCCCGCCAGCCCGCCATCCAGAAAGTATATCAATGCGCACATGCGCCGTGAGGAAAGAAGGCCATTCATCCAACCAACCAACCAAGCAATCGACCACCTGACCTGAAAGCCACGCATCTCCTCTCCTCTCCGTCGCGACACAATGCCAGGCCGTTCCATCTCTGTCGATGAGCGCGACATCGAGGTCGAAGCCCCTCGAGCGCCGCTCAAGGCTGTCTCCCACGCAACTCCCTCTGAGGCTGCGCACGAAGTGAAGCCCACCACAACAGAGACACTAGTGGATGGCCCTACCGATGACAATCGGGCACTGGCTTCGCGCATCTTCGCTATCATCAAACGATACAAACTTCGACCCAATGAAGAGGAAGTTCCAGAGGCAAATGCCAGATTCATCGACCAGATCTCCGCCAAGATTTCGGCGTCGGAACCCATCTTGATGTGCCTGCCTGCATTTCCCTTCAAATCACCAAATACTAGCCTGAAGGTCCTGGGAACGCTTCCTGACAAAGCGGAGGAGTTCGCTCTTGCCCACATGAATGGCATGTGTGCTGCCATCACCCAAATCTACACACCAGGTGCTGGTCTGATGATCATCTCCGATGGTCTTGTCTACAATGGTACGTGAGGCCCTGATTGGAACAGCGATCCCGTGCATGGCTAATGGATACAGACCTTCTCGGTGTTCCGGACAGCTCCGTCTGGGCCTATGGAGAGACTCTGCGCTCGATGGCCGTCGAAAAAGGCTTCAACCACATCCAGTTCTCGCGACTGAAGGACCTCGCCCACATCAACATACCAGATCAGCTGGATCAGATCAAGTACATTTCGAACGCGACCAACTTTCGCCATGCCTTGCTCTCGCAATTCGGAAATCCAAACTTCGACGCCTCGGCGAAAATACACGAAGATGACGATACCTGCCTGACGTATCGGGGCTATATTAAGTTCCTGATGACGGACTTGCAAGACGTATATCCTGTGGGAACAAGCATGTCAAAGTCTCAATACAAGAAGGGCGTCGAATATGTGGCCAAACAGATGCTGTTCAGAGGTGATGTGAGTCGCATCTTTGCACTACCTTACTCTCTCTTGCAAACAGGACTTGTACTGATCTTGCCTTAGGCTTTTGCGAGTGCGGTGAAGGCGACATTCTCCCACTACATCCGACTGTCGATCCACCCGTCCAATGCATCCTCGGACAAGAAGATATCTATCAGCCCGCTGCCTACCGACACATCTTTCTCTACGCCATGGCATTGCTGCATCGCATTCAGACTCGACGGCACCACGACTACCGGCCATCGTGCGGATTTCGAGGCCGACGACCGCTATGAGCTCGTACACGAGAACGGTAAACCCAGCTTCTTCCGAGAGAAGACCGATTTGCTTTCATGGGGCCAAGAGCGTGGTGGCATCGACTGCGAGCCTTTGTATCCAGCTGGACTCATGATTCGACCCCGCGCTGGCGCCAATGCTCTGTCGATCAAGGACGTCGATGGCCCGAAGCTGCGTGCCTTGGCACAGCTGAACTCGCCTGTCATACTGCGTGACTTTGCTCAAACACGAGACCGGGAGCTTTTTGTCCAAAAGTCGTACGACCTCGGCGCACCGACTAGCTGGAAGTTCGGACTGGTCTTGGAAGTCAAGGACGCTGGAAGCGACAGCCGCGGACTCAACAACGTGCTGTCCGCCGAGTGGATGCCCTACCACTACGATGGACTTTTTAAGACCGAGAAGCGCTCGCTTCCGGATGGATCCGAAGAGCTTGTTTCGACGCCACCACGATTCCAACTGTTCACATCCGTGACCAAATCACCACCCAACACCGGCTACACACTCTTTTCATCTTCTACCTTGGTCTTCCGCCACCTGCCGAAAGATTTGCCCGTGGAGCGTCTGCGAAATCTGACTTGGAACGTGTCAACAGCATCATTCAACGCCACCAAACTTCGTGGGCTGCCTCTTGTGGTAGATCATCCAGCTACCGGTCAGCCATGCTTGCGCTTCCACGAGCCTTGGCCACAGTCACGCACCGCTTTCGAACCCACCCACATTGAGATTGAGAACGCTGGAGACGACGAGAAGTGGGACAGCGAAGCCATTTGCAACGCCTTGACCGACGTGCTGCATGATCGACGTGTCGCGTATTGGCACTCGTGGCAGAAGGGTGACTTGCTCGTCAGCGACAACATTTTGGCCCACCACACTCGCAGCGATTTCAACGCTGGTAGCGATCGGGAGCTGTGGAGAATCCACTTTGATTAAGCGCATGGCGCATGCTTGTCGCATCAATCGGGACCGTGCGGGGGTTTCCTCTTTCCAAATATGCATACTGTTCGGGAGTTGTGTTGTGGTTTTCAAGCTAATTTGTATGTGTATGTATATATATGTGTCAGGCAAACAGTATACAATTTCATGAAGCACAAAAAGTTTCCCCTCATCTCTCCTCATCACTTGGCGACCATGTACCTTTCCATCTATCGGTAAGAAGCAGGATCCACTGTACGTCCCGCTTGGTCGCAATCTTCGGGGTTGTTCCCCACATTCTGGGCACATGCCGAGTAACCCTCGACATCAGTGTACACTCCACTCGTCCCATCAGGACTTCCCTGCTGCAGCGCACTATTCAACACACTCGAACCACTCGCACCCGGACCCAACGTGACATTTCCATTCACAAACACAGGCTGCGCAGTAGCATTATTAAAATAATACGTATTCCTCTGGCACAATCTACTCGGCAAGATGATTGGCTGGTTAATCAAATGTTTAAACGTGCCTGCACTGTAGCGAGGTGCATTCGTGGATGCGAAAGTGCTGTCGAAGGCTTCTGGATAAACTCCTGGACCGGAAATCGGGTTGGGAACGATGGCCCAGGCGACTTTGGTGCTGAGGAGTCCTGCGCCGGCGGACTGGTAGGCGGCGTTTTGCGGTTGGAATTGACCTAGTCGGACGGGGTTGCCGGCGAAGAGGAGAGGGGAGGCGACGGCGGGGACGAGACCGTTGGGGAGAGGACCGTTTTCACCGGCGACTGATTGGGGTTAGTCGTTTGCAGTTGGAACAGATTTACAGGAAGGAAAACAAAAAGGGAGAAGACGGGACTTACTGTATGAACTGGCCTGCGCAGCCAAAGGAGTCGAACTTCCACCCTTGGACACATACGTCACATAAATCGTTCCCTGGGGAAGTGCCCCATCGATCTGCAGAGCCGAAATTCGAATATCATCCGTATACCCCGTCGTAACCAACACCGGTTGATAACCGCTGGGGAATCCATCGGGAAACACATTCGGGTCCGAAGGCACATCCAACAAAGTCAGGCCGTAGCCCGGAAAACTGGCGTCTACGGCTTTTTGTGCGGCGGCTTTGGGCACGGGGACGATGAACCAGGTGGAGTTTGAACTCATGGTGCGGAGATTGGGGTTGAAGGCTGCCACTTGGTTGTTGCATTGGGCAGTGGTGAGGGTTGCGAGACTGCTGAGTGTTGCCGCGAGGGCGGTGGCGGAGGGGAGGTAACGCATGATGGGCGTTTAGGATGGGGGAGAGCGAGTGGTCGGTCCCAAGGAAGAGATGGGGGAGTGAGGGAATGAGAAGAAGACAGAAAGTTAATGGAGACCAGGTTCAAGAAGATAAGATCACATAATATATTATATACTCTCCCTCTCTCGAGAAACAAGAGGCGGAATTGTGTCCAGAAGGGCGCCACTGAAGTCACAGTCTGCTCCAGACGAGTCATCCTCCCGCAGTAATGCAGCTGGGAAATATCTGTCATTGATGGACTGCTTCCTGGTAAACACCACGCACGCACGCACGCACGCACATTAGACGGGAGAGATGACAGGAAACACGTTGTTGTGGATGGGTGATGATTATGATGATGATGCCGCGTTTTGAATGAAATAAAAAACTATAAGAAACCGGTTACGGAAACACGGAATAGCGAATGGTGAACATGTACCTACAGGTACCTACCTGCAATTTCACATGTATCTCTCCCTGTCTCTCTCTCACTCTGCAAGGCTGCAGCTTCATCATCATCATCATCGAATCAGAATCTTTGCATCCCCATCTTCTCGAACGGCCAGTCTCGATCCGCACGCATCACAAACGTGGGAATTTCGTCGATCTGCCCGGCTGGACCTGAAGAGGCTGAAGCTGAGAGGAGGATCCCGCAAAGACTAGCCAAAATTTAAAAAGAAAACTGGTCCAGTAAGATGTCATTCGCGTCGATTTAGCGTAGTTTCTTAATCAAAAGTGTAAAAAAAAGCTCTTGTGGGAGAAAAGTCTCTTTTCTTTCGCGTGGAGAGAAAGGTCCTTGGAGTGTATGTGTGGCGTAAAAAAATGTTTTGTTGGTGTTTATTAACCTCCGCGAGAGGTACCGAAAAAAAGGCCAAGAGAAGATGAAGTCTATAGGAGGTAGATATCTAGATGGGTATCGAGGGCGAAAGGCTCTAGATTCACTTACTCTCCGATTTTCTCCAGCGGCGTTTGGAATCCTCCGATTCACTTCATAAGGTACATATAACTAACTAACATGAGCGGAGGTGTGCTCTTGTGGCGTACATGTACCGTACACGCACTTTGATGCAGGAACGACTCTAGGAGGTACCGGCCGCGGGAGAACGATGACGATCCATCGGAGGAGGTACATGTAAGGTACATGTACATGTATATACCTGTTTGACTCGTCAACTGCCCCGGTGTGGCATCCGAATATGTGCAGGTTTCGCATTGCAGTCCTCTAATGTGTACCTACATGTACCTACTTAAACAGTGTCAATCAATCGTGAGAACAGGTATCAGAGGCATCACATGAATTACTGAATTATACAATTATCAACATCTATCGTAGTGCTCGAAGTCGGCGTAATGCGTCGTTTATACGGTATGTTTCCGGAACAATCTGCCGTGCTCTGGAAAGACTCACCAGTTATATCGGCGTGCCGGCGACCTGTCAGAATGAAGTTAGCGAACTGTTTTGTGTGGATATGCCGTCTTGACGTGTACTAGGACACACCTTCATCGGATGAGCTTCCGTGTTGAAGACAAACATGTTGTTGCCGTCGTTGCTGACTTGATACTCTGCCTCGGGAGCATGGATCAAATAGCTGTACTTCTGTAATATTCACAATCCAAGGTCAGCAAATAGAACATTTCTCTCTTGAGCTTCTTGCCTGGGTAGACTCAAAAGTTTCCATGGCAAGAACTGAACAAAAGAAATTATGCGACTAACCAGCACTTCGGCAAACCAGAACGATTCCTGAAAGTCATCAAACCCGCCACCGCCGGGTGCGTTCACGTCGAGAATACTAGAATACCCGGACCCTGTGCGACAAGTCTCGTTGATCGCCACAAAAGCATTCCAGGAAAAGTCTTGGTATTTGCGGTCGCCGGTGGCACGGTATGCGTAGTAAAAGCTCTCAATCACCTCCGGTCGAAGGATGTAGGCACCGTTATTGATCCAAAAGCCCGCCCGCTCGTAAAATTCCGTCTGGTTCGCCGGCAGGCTGGTCACGTTCCAGGAAAACGACTCGGGTCCGATCTGTGTGAGTGTCTGCGCGTACGTATCCTCGCAGGAATCCACGAGCTGCAAGCCGAAATCGATGTACTTTTGCTCTCCGAGCACTATGCCGCCCAAGATGAAATTGCCGCCATCGAAGCACGCCAGATGCTGGCTCGAATTGATGAGGCGGTGGCCGTTGTAGTCGGCGAGGAAAGTCAGGTCGGGACGCGAAGTGGGGTGCGATGCCAGATACTTCATACTGCTGTCCGCAGCGAGGACCCAGCGGTCCTTGTACGTGGCAAAACGGGATGTATCATAGACGTACATCTTGATGAGATACTCGTAGAAGGAGTCAGTGCCTCCTGTCCAGGCCCCGAATGCATCTGTAAAGGAGCCGTTGCTGATGCTGATGGAGGAGCCCACGAGTCCCGGAAAGGGCTCTGATGATGCAGGACGAGGGTTCAGGGCGTAGCTTTCTGCTCGCGCGGCGAGCTCTCCATAGGACAAATCACCAGTAAGATCAGACAGTCGCTGCCACTCCAATATCAACGTTCCGATGGTCGCGAGACCATTGGTATCTTCCCCATCATTGCTCCGGTTTCCCACGTAAATGTTGTTATAGGGAATGCCAGTAGGAGTATCAAAGGCGAAGCTGAGGTTGTTGGCGAGATTCTGCGCCTGAGATAAGAGACAGGCGACCTTGTTCTTGTCATCTGCGAGGTCACTCAGAGGTCCGCTCAGCAAGTCGTAGCCTGAGAGTAGACCGCCTAGATAGCGAATAGTGGTTTCGAATAGAGATACAACCTGGTCCTCATAGCTCACACTCCAATCGATTGTCGGAACATAATCCAAGATCTGATTTACAATCGTTTTCTCTCCCATAACCAGAGCAGTAGATAGAGCGTCTGCTGCAGACGCGCCCCATCCATTTCTTGAATTGCCGAAACTGTTTGTGACAGGATAGAGCTCGTCGTTGGGGAAAGCATATCTATACCATATCAGACGTGCGTCCGTCGTCTCTGTAGCAGTCCCACTTACTGGTAATATCCTGCCCAGCTGATTTCAAAAGCCTTCTTCACCGCATCCGCTCGCTCATTCGCCTCTGCACTTGTTTCTGCTCCACTCGGTGGTGGGTAACCGCCATTTTCATATTGTGGTTGTTGAGCAGTAGCGATGGACACGGCACTGAGAGCCAACAAAGAAGACGAGTAGTGCATGCTGTAGGCAGATTACGGGACAGACGCACGAGGGTGTCGAAAGAGATGTATGATAAATTACATGTATATGGGCCAAAAAAAAAGAGAGTGTGTGTGACCTCTTGAACGAATAGCAAAGTGTACCTACACAAGCAAGAACTATACGCACCTTCTGAGGAGCAGCATAAGATCGCCCGGTGCATCGCATCGCGTGCCATCGTCGCCTGCCTATCCCAGCCTAGGTGTCTGCAACTTTATTACAGATGATCTTCGGCGTGGATGCAGAGCTAGAGTTCTAAGCACAACAACAGCAAACACGCGCAGTTCGTGTGCACTGCGCGCACTTGCATCCGGCATGCAGACGTTCGAAGCCCATGACTTGCGTGCAATCACGACGGGAATAGGAGGGGAGGGGGAGGGGATTCCGTAGTGGTTGCGATGTGAGTGGGCGCAGGACGAGCTCGGTGCACGAGACGGAGGGTGGAAAGCAAGATGATGAACATGACCAGAAGCGCGTCAGGGAAGGTGGAACAGTAGCAAGAAGTACTTCCCAGTGAAATGACTGACCGTCTCTCGGTCCGGGCACGGGAGGACCGCAGATCTTCATGTGGAGTGTCAAGTGAGTTTCAGGGGAGACCTGAGGAGGAGGAGGTGGTGGAGTTCCCGATATTGCATACATCCTACATGCACTTCGAGCATAACCGAGGATCTGCGCATGTGATGGTCGTGCGGCGCTGTGTGCGTGGACGTGCCCTGGCGTCTGGAGGATGTCGTGAGGTGCAGCGCCCGCTGTGCTGTTTTTGAGCTGCCAGGAATATCAGGTACCGTCGGAGCGGAAAGCATGCTGTGCGGATCCAAGGTTTGCACGCTGAGTACAGGCTCCCGCAGTCACCGGAGCTTTTGGGAGCTAGGAACCCTCAGATCTGCTACAAACCCGTATCCAGACGCCGCGAGGCATGGTTTTCGGGACGACAAGTTGCGGTCGCTACTCGATGGCGCGGAGGGGTACAAGCCCGCAAGAGACAATGAAGAGTTGGTTGGATCGTTGGAAGAGCTTGTCTCAAAGGATATCACACCGCGGCAGAGCCACGTGAGGACAGCGTGCACACTGCAGGACTGACTACGGCCACGAGCACGAGTTACGTGAGACCGCCTGGGCTGTCACACCAGCCATTTGTTGAGCTCATCAACAAAACATTGCAGGGAGGCCAAGAACAGGAGCAGAGCCACGGCAGGGCGCAGAGGAGAGGCATTTATAGAACGAGCGCACCAGGCACGAGCGTACTGCTTGCTGTCCACCTATATACCTAGGTATGCATCAGTCTAACCCCTCGGGGGACGATTCATTGACTTCGCCCAAGTCTTTGGTGAGACAGGCCCGTAATAGGTGACTTTCTCTCGTTTGCGTTTTCCTTTTCACGCAATGATGACCTAGGAGGAAAGAGAGGAAAAAGAGGACGCTGGCGACGAATTGTCTGAACCAAGAAAGCCTCACTTGGCTGACTATGGATGCATCCGTGGTACGGAACGATATTGGGATGAGGACTCTTCCTCAGGATTTCGAGAGCCTCCGCTTCATCAAGGAGCATTTGAGGCACCAATGCGGCAGTATCCTAATCGAGCAGATGTTGCACTTGTGGACGCTTGATGGAAGCAGATTCCCTGGTCCAAGTCATCAGAAGCTACCTTAGGTACCTAACTATTGTAATATGTGGACGGGATTCGGGCAAAGCTTCATCGCCAGGGAATCGGCGGCGACATCCGCTTTGGTTCGAATCACAGATGTACGATCAGGTGGACTGATAACAGATGCAGAAGTACATATAGTCATCATGGGAAAACAAATCGTCCCGTTGTGGTAAATATGCCGAATTGGAACGCTATTCCTGGACCGCGGCTCATTTGTGCGAGAGAAATCTCAATATCATCGACACTCGCACTTCTCGCCGATGTTGGATGAACCTTCTTCTGTGGCCAAGCGAACTTCTGCCGGCACTTCATCTCTTTCTCTCTCTGGCTTTCTCTGGCGCTCTCTCTCTCTCTTTCTCCCTGAAACTCAACTCTACCACGCTCAGGTACATTGAAGCCAACCACTCGTATCAATGCCGCAATGTTCGAAACCATAAAAAACCGAGATCACGTTGCCACCATTAGGCGCAATGTGCAATGCCGACATCGCCGTGCTCGGTGCGTCTCCGACCTTGGACGTGAGCAGGGAGGCGAGGTGTAAATTCACATACCTACATATATATATGAGGTACCTTGTTGAAGCAGGCGCGATAGAAGTGGCAGTCATTGATCAATTTGAACCTGCCCAATTCGACATACCGTGACATTACCAACACTCCGTCCTCTGCTACCTAACGCACACCTTACGCAACACGCTATCCTCCACCACCCGGGCATTGTTATCCTAAGGTACCTACCTTAAGCTCAGATCGCAACGATCATTCAGCCACCACAAGTCACCACTATGCCGCTCATCGCAAGACGATTTTCAATTACCAATTTCCTCATCGCGACCTCAGCCCTCGGATTCCAGGTCTTCGTCTTGTATCCATGGCACACCAAACTTGACGATGATTTCTCTGCGCTCAAGAAGGAAAACGTCCGGTTGATGCAAGCAATTGAGCAAAGACTACCTCCGCCCAAGGAAAGGTCAATCGTGCCTTGAATCACTACGGATGTAGTTGCCGACTGGGAAGCAACCTGGTAAGTCATAGGTCAGATTCTTCCGCGCACGTGCTTACTTAGTCAAGATGGTGGTGATGCAGCAGAATCGTGGGCCATCGCTCCGCGCACTAGAGCAGGTGATCTCTATCGCCACAAACTCCACCAGCGAAAACGGTGGGGCCCTACTAGGATGAGGAGTCGCGCACAGGGATATCAAGATCATGGCGGCGAATATGATGATATCAAGGCCTGCACACACCTCAAAGCTCACATTGAGACGTGCTTGCTATCCTCGACGGATTGAATGAGCGATCCCTTCCAATAACAGAAAGCGGATCACTCCCGGCGGCGTTTCACTTTTGGAATTTACTTATGCACTTTGCGAGTGGGACCATTGTGCAGATTTAACAATGAATTTGTTCCTTCTCGCTCCCTTGACCTCTTGAATACCGCTCCTGGGCGCATTTGGCTTGTGACTACCCATAGCATTAATCGATGATGACGGCACGTTTAGCACGGATACAACAGAACGGAAGCGCGTCGACGTAGTGGCTGATAAAAACCTCATCATTCCCGTCGGTGGCAGACTCGAATAGAAGATTCTATGGCATGTCAGAAAGGTGCGAAGGTGGTCGAATAGAGCTTGGATGTGGCCCATTCATGAGCTGCTCCCAAGATAGCACAGGGCTATGCAACAATGTATTGTCATGGTAAGTCCTGAGTAAGCTCTATTGAGAGATGTGAGGACAATATGTGGAATGTTCACGAAGCTGCGTGGAGTAGGGTCACTAGCGCGAAATCGCGTTGCCATTTTAATCCTACATGTACCCAGAACTCACATTTCGACAGCACCTCACACCTCATCTTCTTCCCACCAACTGCACAAACACGCTGCTTGCAACATGGCAGACCAGGAGCGCGCAGCCAAGCGGCAGAAGAAGAATATGCCGGACCTCTCGATCGATACGAGAAACACACAAGCCCCCAACATGATCGTCGACGTCTGCCCCGACGGTGACACAGTTCTGGTGGTGCAGGGCCTCGCAGGAGTAGCCAAGCCGTATGTATGCACTTCCTCCACGTCACGAAGCACATGCTAACCGTCACAAGTGTCGGCATTCGAGTATCCTCATCCGCCCTCAGCCTCACGAGCTCCGTCTTCCGCAATCTCTTCGCGGCCGCGGACGGCGACGCACCTCCAACGCCAGCGCCAGATGAGCCGCGGCTGGTACATCTCGCAAACGACGACGGCGACGCGCTCTTCCTGCTGCTCAACATCCTCCACCTTCGAAATGACGCTCTGCCACCGAAAATTCTGCCAGACCTACTCTTCCGCTTTGTCACTGTGTGCGCGCGATACGAATGCATGGTAGCTGCAGGCCGCGCCGTTTCGCAGTGGCTCGATTACATCTACACCCGATCGCTGAAAGCGACCAAGCTCTTTAGCCACGCCGCTGCCCCCAATGCGCCAGCAACACCAGCGACCCCGACACCTCCCACGCCTTACTCAGCCTTTCCTCCCGTCAGCGACTCACAAAGCCTCTTCAAGATGATCGAAGCCACCGGTACCCTCAACGACGCCCTCTACTTCGCGCGCTTCACCGCCCACTTCGTCCTCACCCAACCACTCATCACCGACATCTCCATCGCCACCTCCCCAGCTCAGCAACACCTCGCCCTCGCCATTCAAGCCCGCCAAAGACAAGCCCTTCAAGACCTCCGAGTCGACCTCGACCTGCTCATCGACCCTCTCGCCGAAAGTCTCGCCGAAGACTCCAAGCACTATCACGACTGCGCCCCCGGCGACGAGCCGCCAGAACAACCAAGTGACGACAATGAAACACCCCAATATTGCCCCGTGGACAAAGAAGGCGCTACCGAATTCCTCGCTGCGCTCCGCGACGCCAACTTGTGGCCCGCAACTCGCTGGCCGACTTCCTCGCATGTGATTTCCGGTCCCGTCGGCACCGTCGTGCACGCGATTGAGAATTTCCGAGTCCCCGATTATGACGCGACGGATGCGTGTTATTGGTGTGCGCATGTTGAGGATCGATTTGCTCGTTCGTTGAATCTCATTCGGGCCATGCATAAGGATCGATTGTGGGGTTTGTGTTTGGACTGTTACAAGGCGGGTGGCACGTTTCAAGGGGAGTGTAGGTATGATCATTACAAGGTTGCGAGGGCGAAAGAGGCGGGGCAGGGGGGTGGTGGTGGTGGACAGGCGTCTGTTGGGCCTGTCAGTGTGAGTTCCACGCAGAATAATTAGGCCGCGGGCCTAAGCATCCCATCCATCTCGGGCCCAGCTGAGTTGTACAACTTGAGCCCGAGCCCTAGAGACGTAGTGAAAAGTTCGAGCGAAAGACATTACCAGAGGCAGTGTGTATGCCTACCATACTAATTATATTGCTCGATTACACAATCAATGCTCAGATAGCATGACAAGTGATCCTGCGCCATTGCTGTGACAGGAAAGAAGCATTTGAACGGCGCTCCTAGTTCACCTCGTCTTCCATCTCCACATCATTAGCTCCTTCCTCTTCGTCCTCGCCCGCAACATGATCTTCATCCATCATCTCTGGCAACGAGCATGACCTGTGCAAAGGCTCCAAATCACCATGCTTTCCCTCGCCATCGTCGAGCTGCTCCTCTTCCAGGTCGCTGAGCTCACTTTCATCGTCTGCGTCATCATGTACACTTCCAGGCGCGCTGATGTCGACAGATGTGCCGCCAGGGAGGCTGGATCGTCTGTCCTCTTCGATCAACGTCTGTACCGCAGTAGTGCTCTTCGGCACCACCACGGGAAAGCCAAGGCTGTTGTTGGCGGTGGCTTTGTCTTTGGTGGGATTGGCGGCAGCCTTCAACAAGCACGCTTCGGCCGCAGTTCGGATTTCTCGTCTGCCTACGCCAACCTTTCGACGTACCGGTGCAAGATCAGGTTCAGCAGAAGCGGCCGCTGGAGCTGATACAGAAGCAAGGTCCGCAGCACCATCGACGTTCATGAGGTGAGAGAGGCTCATGGTAGGATTTCGTGCAGGGCTGGTCACCGCAGGAGTAGCATCCGCCAAGCGATGGGCCTCCTCTTCTCTCCGTTGTCTCTCTTCCGCTTCCCAGAGCTGCTTGCCAATCGTGCTGAACAGTTGCGCGTACGAATCGCCAATCAGGTCATCAATCGCGCCGGGCTTCATCAGACCTTGATTGATCTTCTTCAGCTCCTGCACTTCGCGGAGGACATCCAACGCTGGAGAACTGCCAGTTGGAGTTTCCTGCATCCAACTCTCGAGAGGACCTTTTCTTGCTATGAATTCCTCATGGGCGATGTTACTGAAACAAGCGGTCTCGAGCCCTTCCGACAAGTCGGCATGTGTGCGCATAAGGTACAGATAGGCAGTGCAGATGTCCTGCCACACATTGCCGTGCTCGAAGAGGTCATGCGGGCGTCTCCGAACCCTCCGTGCAAGCATTTCTAGACCAGCGCGATCCTTTAACTGCTTGAAGATGTTGACGATGAATCGCGTATATCGAGCAGTGTAGACAAAGTGTCGGCCAGCTCTCTCGTTCTCTGGACGCCAGACTTGTAGTACCATTGTTTTGGTAAACATCTGCGCGGTCAGAACTTCCTTTGCAGCCAGGGCAGAGGCGTTCGGCTCATGTAAGTTGACTTCTTCCGATGATGCGTCCTCATCGTAGACGATCTGGGCATGTTTGGCAATGATGCGGTGGTACCAATTTGACTTGTCTGCAGTACGTAGACTTTTCAGCACAGCAAGAAGATACGGCCTCCAGTCTGCCGGATCCTCGGGGAAGCTTTCCTTGCGAGCGTAATGTGAATGCTCGATAGCTTCCTTCAAGCTGGCGCGATCGAGAGTCTTCTTGCGCCAAAGCTTGTCCACGATAGAAACAAGCTTATAGTGTGGCTCCAGCGTAGGCTCGCGCTTAGAGTCCTTGCTCTCTTTCTTGTCCTTCTCGGGCAGAAGCTCAAGTGCCTTGACGAATGGCTCGACAACCTGAGCGGCTGTCGGCGGTGTATCGCGACCCCTGGTACGCTCGTCGGCGTTGTGCATCTTCCATACACATTTGCCAACCATGTAATGGATTTGCCACTGATCCGGGCGCCCATTTAACGCCCTTTTGAAGAGTACACTGGCCAGCTTCCAAACGGTATAGACGCGAACAGCTTGATACGAGGTCGACTTATGCACACCTGTGTGATTGCTGATGAATATGTTCTCATCATCAATCGCGAATGCCTTCATCGAGAAGGGCTCTCGAGATGAAGCGTACAGCCGCAAAGCAAAATCGTGATATAATTCTGTCATCTTGTTGCATGTCTCCTGCCCAATATCAGCCGAGCGATACGCTAACGCAGTAGCCATAGCGAAGCAGTGGATGGCATATTTCTGCAGCACCACTACGTCTTGCATGGAATTGTTGAGCTTTTCGGCCGACCAGACCACGATTTCTTCAATCTTTGTGTCGTATGCTTGAGCGATGCGAAACCACGTCTCCCAGTGATCCATGGTAAATTCGAGGTCCTGCATGAAGAATGCAATGGCAATGTCGACATCCTCGATCGGGGTCGGTCCGGTGCGTTTCTGAGTACGAAATTTTGTGAGCGACATGTGTCCCATCAAGAAGAACCAACCTTTCGAAGCTAGAACGGCGTCTCCTTCGGGCACTTGAGTGACAGCAAGGTGGTTACCTTCTCCTTTCAGGCAAGAGAACAGGTCCAGTGGTTGAATGTGCGACTTCAGGAACTTTTGTATGATCTCTCGGTTGCGAAGAATACCCTCGCTCGGCCTCTTCCTTGAAAGTGCGCTGTGTATCCTTTCAATTGCATCCTTGAGAGGATGCTTGACCAAGTCTTTGATTGTCAGCTTGCTTGCTTGAGCAAGAAGCAAATCCACGGTCTGTAGAGCAACACCGCGGTCGATGAACGCGTCTCGTATACACTCGTGTTCAATAAGCTCATAATCTGGGTTCAAGAAACACTTGAGACCGTAAAGGTCATACAGGACTTGCGCTTGCTCGCTGTCGTAGCCCTCGACATGCGTCATCGAAAAGAATTCGTCCCTGAGCAAGCGCACAAAAGTCCTGTTCAGACATGAGCAGATCTCGCGAATGCCCAAGTTGCGGTGTACAACACGGAGGAACTCGAAACGGTCCTCTGTAGGACTGGGAAAGACGTCGGGATTCTGCGACATGGCCTCTTGTAAGAGGGCATAAAGCATGATCCATATACGGGTTTGCGTCTCGTGCGATAATTTCAGAACTGATTTGAAAGACTGGAGTGGCATGCCATTCTGGGCCAGTGGCATTGATGCCCCAGGCAGCCTAACACGCATGGGGTCGTATGCGACATTGATGACTTGCAGGAGCTGGAGCAGCTCTCCGAAATTGCTAACAGCGAACCTGATGTAGTCGTCATCCATGCATTGCAGAGAGTCCTTCCCCTTTTGAAAGATGTCGAACAGTCTTTTGACCCATTCCGATATCAACCGAAGACTTTTGAGTATGGTGATGAGCCTCTCCGAGGGGTCCAGAGCGACAATTTCGGACGTTTTGATCTCCTCCAAAACCACTCCCACCATGCGCAGGTAGCAACAGACGACCATTGGATTGTATTCGATCTTGACGTATGCATCGCGCAACCGCTGCCAAAGCATCAGGCGCACTGATATTGGACTTGCTGCGAGAAATCGGACAAGGTCAAGCGGGACATTCGCTGGAGGAGCTTCGTCTCCATCGGACATGCGGTCAACACTGGGACTTCGAGTAGTGTCGAGAGATTCTAGCAATGGTTCCAAGCTCTCAATCACTGCGGCAGGATCAGAACCGTCCTGGCTAGTGACCCGCAAGAAGAAGTCTTTAGTAGTCAGCTTCGACAGCTCACGATCCAAAGCATCGACGGAAACTTCAGGCATGATTGCATTATTCTGAAGTTGGATGACAGGTTCGTCAGCTGCAATGAGCAGTCTCCTCAGATCATGCATGCACTCGATTGCATGTTCCTGTGTCACATCTGCCGAAGCGCTGATGGCGAATGTAGAAGCCCACAGAAACCGAACGCTGAGGTTGTCTTTGACAGCAGCAAAGTCGGGGGTGTTGCTCTGTATAATCATCGCTTCTCTTGACAAATCTGACCAACGTTGCAGGCGATCACCCTGTGTAATGATGGTGTCTCGGCCAACACCACTATCAGACTGTTTGATCAGAGAGTACACATCAAGGTGGAGCTCAAAGATAGACTGAATGAGCTCCGGCATGTCATGGGGAACTGACGCGGCAGAGGAATCCACGTTGTTCTGACATCGTCGGAGCTCGAGAGTCGCTCGCTCGAACAGGGTTTCGTCGAAATTAACGAGGATTCGCACCGCCACCATTTTAACTGGCTCTGGCCATTGATATCTCGTATAGCTGTTTTCGTGATCGGAGAACATTCCCGGTCGTAGCAGAGCTTCGATAAACATCCAGGCAACATCTGCTGCATCAGACCATGACGAGTTTACTGCGTCGAGTAAGTGCTGCAACTGTTCGTTCGGCAAAGCGTCGACTTTCGTCAGCGTTTTGGAGATGCTACCACTGTCGAGAATGTTTGCAGTGCTGAGAAGATTCTGGCTTTGACTGATGTCGAGGTTTTCACCACCGTGTAACAGCAATTGGGCCTTTGATTCATTCCATTGATCCATGAGGCCTTGTATGTCATCTCGCGCGTGACGCAGGGCGACTGTAGCATGTTGTGGACTATGAGGCAGCTGGTGGTCTTCCCCGTTCGTGGACTGCATTTCCTGTCGTACATGTCGGGATGCATCAAACCCGACAATTCCAATGCGCTCGAAGAAGTTCCCCACAGTCTCAAACATCCAGTCATCGGCTGCCTGGATTTCCAGGAGCTTCTGTTCTTTTTCCCAACGTTCATTGGCATCGTCGACTGCCTGGCGATCTCCAGCTAAGTCCACGGTGGAGTCTCGTGCACGGATACGCTTACTCTTTGTTCTTCCTTCCTCCGTATCCTGTATGCCCGCAACATCACCAGATCTTTTTCGCGAAGGCAGGGCTACAGTCGGCGAATGCACCAACTCAGCTTCTATAGGACTAGGACTGGGCGGATCCATACTCGGGTCTGCTGACGCAATCTGAGGCTGAACGGTAGGTCGCCCGTCCCCCATGCCAGGAAACTGCTGTGCCAGTGTCTCTGGATAGACAGTTTGCTTGAGCAGCCTGACCCTAGGTATAATGACCCTGGGGCTACTAGGTCGCTCTGGTACCTGTTGAGATGGTGGTTGAGGTAATGCTTGCGCGCCAACCACGTCGAAAGCGATGGCGCTGCTAGGCCCCGTAGAGGACGTTTCTTGCTTTTCTTCCATTTGCTGTCGAAGCAGCACGTCTCCTAACTCTGCCCAGGTCCGAGGCGCAGGTAAGAGACGTCGCTCCTTCTCGGCAAGCTTAATGATGCGGCCATCCTGTTGTCGCAGTGTATCACTCACTCGGATTACTTTACTATAAGGGTGTAACTTCTGTTTGAGGATTTGTGACAAGGCTCGACGTTTGCTCACCGACAATGGAGCCTGCAAGATGGACAGCTGATCCTGCAGCTGTCCAACAAGCTCTCGCAACTGCTCCGCGGCGAATCCTGTTTCAAGCCCTGGAGACGACAGCACGCTACCAAGAGCCTCGTCATCGGTCTCCAGAACGGACTCCAGGCAGAAGCGGGCCACGCGCTTACTGTCAAGAATTTGGCCAACAGAGGCGGTGCGACGCCACAAGTCCAAATCCGTGTCATCCTTATCCAGTGAATTCACAAAATGTGTAAGTGCGCTTCTGGCATCAACTAGTATCTGGTTGAGCGTAACTTTGAAGGAATCGAATCTAGCAGACAAGGAGTCCAGTTTGAATTGCGCATAGTTCTTATGCGCCAGGTGCAGGATCTGAGGTAGGGTGCTGGGTCCAGTGTCGAAGCTATTATTTGCTGTTACACGTCCGGGAACAGGCCCATCGAGTGGTAGTTCATATTCAGGCGTAGGTCCATACAGCTCGATACGCTGGAGTTCTGTTTGCGATTCGGGATATTTGAAGATCTCGGATTCGAACAATTCGCGATACGCTTTGGCAGCCTGGTCGTAGGAAGCCACACCCTCTGCATGAAGATTCAGCGCAACCTGATAGAGTCGAAGCGCCTCCTCGATCTGGATTTCTTTCGTGTCGTCGACCTCCGTGTCCGACTCGTCATCATATTCGATGTTGAGAGCGTGGAAGCCTCCTGACATGGTGATGGCACCAGTAGATTATATGGCGCTGCGCTTGTTGTTAGCGCTTCCTCCGTTCGGACGTGGGAGGCGCCTTGAGAGCACGTTCCCGGATGGAATTTTGATGTGGTGATGTGGTATAGCGGAGAAGAGAGGTGGTTGGTCAGGTAGTAGGCAGTACGGTGGTAGGCAGAGTAAGTACAAGCGCGTGAAGTGCCAAGTGACGCGTCTGTGATTTACACTAGAGCTACTGTAGACTAGCGTGAGCGGCCCGCAGATCCAGGGCAGCGGGCTCGGGCTCGTCTGGAGCTCCTTGCCGATTGCTCGAGATTCGTGGTGTGAACTGTAAAGACAGACACACTTCGATTTCTGGTGAAGTGATTATTGAACCAACTCATCCTCCTCCTCCTCCTCTTGGCTGCCATTGGAACGAACTAGCACCAGGACACCCGAAGTCTGCGATCCTGATCAGCGCGTTTCCATGCAATAGTGTGCAACAATGGTTGCGACAGCAGTGCCCGAGTAAGCTCCTCACTGGATAAGTTACGGTTGTTGTCGGGGGGAGAGCTTCGAAGCTGAGCAACGACACAGACTCTACGAGGACGACGCCCACTCCGTTGTCGACGTGCGAACCGACAGCCTCCAGACCCTCCGCGAACTCGGCCCTCCTGATCTGGTGCACTTGACCAAGGCTCCCGCCAACAACAAGTCGGTCTCGAAGCAGGTATGCCTCCCTGAGAGTGCGGTGGTGTCGTGTGCCTGGACGCAGGCGTCGTCGTGGATGCGACAATGAGGGAGTGCGAGGTACTGATGGGGATCAATGTCAGGTCGGCGTGTACCACCATGTCACGGGAGTCGATGCATCGTCGTCAGCCAGCTTGGCAGCATACATCAACACATTGACCTACGCTCCGAGCAACAACACCAACAAGGTGATATCGGGCACCTACTGCTGCTACAATGCCTTCTCACGAGTCGACATGCGCGTGCAAGTACAAATACCGGGGACGGTGGAAAGCTATTGTGTGGACGAGCGCGGGAATAAGCTGGAAGCAACAGAAGAGCATTGGCTGGAGACGTATCTATGCAGTGTACTGCGCGCATACTCGTATGCAGACACGGGATCTGGCGATGTCATCAAGCGCATCATTGGCGTCAGGCGGTTTAATCCTGTTCAGAGCACCGAGCAAGAGCAGCGTTTTCTTGACGCAGCAGAGAAGCTTTTCTTCAGTGGTAAGCACGGTGCCTTGGACAGATGGCCAACGAAGCTGACAAGAACCAAGGTTGGCAACTGGGCTCCGACCCAGAGATACAAGTGCCCAATCTCGTGTCCAATCACCTCACATCCGGACTCTTACACTACTTCAAAACGACGGGACGATTTGCATCGGGCATCAATCTTTTTGAGAAGTTGCGCATGCGAGATCCAGAAATCTCCTCCCTCCTCGCAAAGGTATACCTTGCCGCTGACGAAGAGGTGAAGGCGGTACAGCTGCTTCATGAAGCCGTGCAGGAGCTCCCAATGGACTATTCTATATTGGACACGCAGGCGGAATTCTGCAATCGCAAAGGCCGCGCGGATCTGGCATTGGAACTGGCCAAGCGCGAAGTAGTATCTGCACCGAGCGAGTTCTGTACATGGGCACGGCTGGCAGAAGTATATGTCAGCATGGAACGATGGGACATGGCTCTGCTGACTCTAAACTCGTGTCCGATGTTTACATACCAGGACAAGGATGCACCACGTCTACCAGAACCAGTTCGTATATCATTACCACTCGCTCCGGAGACGATATGCGACGAAATTGACGACGCTGGTGCGACACCCGATGCGGATGTAGTACATCCGACACTCAGGAGACTCTCAGCCGGGAATTACAAAGGAACATTCTTGAAAGCGTATATCCTTCTCACGGAAATCACCAAGAAGATCGGCTGGGATCAGCTGTTGAAGATTCGCAGTCAGGTGTTCGTGATGGAAGAGGAGTACAGGCAAGAAAGACAAGGACCTGCGGGCAGCAGAGGCGCTAGCACGACGGCACTACGTGGCAACGACACCCCACAGCCCAACGGTCACGCACTGCAACAAGATGACGAGCAATCCGATCCCGACACGGACGATATGATCAATGCTGAGAACGAGCCCTCAGCAGCGTCGTCGCACCTGGACGCGGATATGTCCAAGCCTACTACTTCAGTCACTGCGCATTCTGATGCCGAAACCTCGCAACCGCAGGCTCCAAACACCGATCCAGCACATCAGCAATATACCCAATTCCAGCATAAGCGACTTTGTGAGCGATGGCTCGATAATTTGTTCATGGTCCTTTATGAAGATTTGCGCATTTATACAATCTGGCGGACTGAGGCATCACAGTACAAGCAACAGCAGATGGCTTATAAGAAAGCCGCCGAGGAATGGGAAATACTTGGTGACCTTGCGGAACGTCTGCATCATCCCGACGAGGCCATTGAAGCCTGGCAAGCATGTCTCAGCATGCGATTTAGCCCCAAGGCCATGCGAGGCGTCCTCAAGCTGTATCAGCAGCAATCAGATGGGCGAGGCATGCTGGGAGCTCTCATACGGCTGATCGCGTGGCAGTACAGATGGTACTCCGAAGTAAGTCCGCCTCCGTGCCACGCATTGAGGAATCTACTGACAAGGCCTAGTTCTCACCCGATCTCCTTCGTACGATCCGCAATCTGATTGAGGATGAAGGTGCGGTAAAGGTTCGAAGCATTGTGCAGGCCACAAGCTTACCACAATCGATACTCGACCTCACGCACAACTATGCGGCGCTCTGTGCGGCTTTCCGGAGTTCTGGGAGCGAGGGTTAGACTCGCCCAGACCTGCTGAAACTATTGTTTAGCAAGCGACGTGAGAGCTTCGTTGACGGCTTAATTCATCTAGCGTAATCACACCAAAACTCACTTGGTGGACGCTACGCCCATGGCCACAATCACTGCCGTCAGCGCTGCGCCAGGTCGTCGGCACATGTCTGTGATGGTGTGGATCACAGCCTGAAGTATTGCAGCCTTGGGTATGATACGGCGACACACAGTGCATACACACTTGGAGGGGCAGCGCGCATGCTCGCTCATCGATCATCGTAACACCCAATAAAAATGGTATCATATCCACGCCACCTCACTCTACTACTATCCTCTTACATGTTACCAATCACATGCCTTGATTCTCCAGCACTCGACGTAAATACTGTCCGAAGAGTGTCACGCACGCTGTCAACACTACGTGAGCCTCCAAGAGGACGAAGAGCAGACCAAAGACGAAAAAGAACGCATACATCACTTAAGCATCACTAAGCGCCGGACACCTCCCCACCCACTTCCTCTCCTCTACCTCCTGCAAAATCCACACTGCCAAACTCTTCCTACTCAAAAGTAACCCATCCCCCCTTTCCCCAATAAACCCCGCTCTCACGGGCCCTGCTGCCGCCTTTGTCAAACCCGGAACCCGAAATACCGTCCACTCTAACTTGTCCTCCTCTTCGTCCCTCAAACCCGTCACAACCTTCCCAATCCCATTAACCTCCTCCCACGCATCCCCAAATAACCAATAAACAAACTGAACCCCCAACCACCATTTCAAAGAAAATTTATCTTCGACCACTCGAAACGAAGGCGTACTCAAAACTAGAACTCGAGAAATCCGAGTTTGAGAATCTTGTTTTATTAAAGGAAATAACGTTTTGTAGAATTCTGTTATCGCGGTTCCTTTGGCGGGAATTGCGGGGCCCGCGAAGGATATGAGGATTGTTGCTCCGGTGTGGAGGGCGCGGGTGAGGGCTGATAGGTCGGTGAATTCTCCGGTGATGATTTGGATTTTTGCGGGGGACGAGGAGGAGGATGAGGATGGCTGGGAGAGGGAATGGATGTGTGGGGGCAGTTTGGAGGGGTTACGGCAGAAGATTGTGAAGGTATTGGGAGAGTTGTTGTTGTTGTCGTTGTTGGATTGGAGGGCAGTTTCGAGAAAGATGAGACCTGATGGGCCTTTTTTGGGGGGTTATCGGGTTAACAGTTAGTTTTAGATATTTACCAGGTATGCCGTATCTTGATGGGACTTTTGCAAGCTGCTGGTGATGGGAGGCAGGGAATGTACATACCTGTGGCTCCGATGACGAGGAAATGCGGCATTGGTATTGCTTTTTTTTTTGTAGATGATTGATGATTCAAGTTGACTTGGGGCTGATTCTTGCAACTCGAGAGAGAGATGACTGGTTGCTACGATCATGAAGTTCGTCGGAGTTGATTGCTTATATACCCTTACCTATGACGGCTTGATTCGTATGCTTGGCACGAACTGCACATGTCGCCTCATTTTCACGTCTTGCATCGAACAGGTGCGGCGTAGGCTCAAAGTACGCGCAAGACACATGGTATGTGCATTAAGAAGAGAATACATTCAAATTCGTAAGCGGGGCGCTTAGATCAGGCCCCCAAAAAATCAAGAGGTGAATGAGAAGCTTCGTACACGAGAGGTTCAGGTACCCATCTCAATTAATCATAATTTCGTATCTGGCTAAAATGTATTCACGCAACTTGTCGAACACGGCCGATTGTTACAGAAGATCCCACTTAGGATCCAACGTATGCTCCCACCGCCACTCCTTACAACTTCCATACCAATGCCTTCCCACGCAGTGTTTCCGCTTCGTGGTTGGAAGCCGCGTTGGACTGGGCGTGACTAGGTTGGTGGTTGGAGGCGATGGGTCTACACAGATGAGGCCGAAGAACTCCCGCGACGTGCAATCATCTTTGTCGTCGGGAGCTGAGGTCGTGGATGATGCATGCGAAGATGTTCTGCTGGGTTTCGGCGTAGCGGACGTGGTGGTACTGGGCTCATCATCACATCCCCAGAAGAACCCGGGCGTGCAAGTGGAAGTCGATTTGGAGGTCGTGGTAATGACAGTCGTCGTGGATCCCGGCGCAGCGCTGGTGGTAGTGATTGTAGCCGCGGAAGTGGTCGTCGACTCGTCTTTGCAACCGAACCAGCCCGGCGTATGGCATGTTGACGTTGACGTACTGCTGGTACTGGAGGTGCTGGTTGTCGTCGTTGTCGTTGTACTCTCGTCAAGGCAGCCAAACCACCCTGGCGTCTTGCATGTCTCGGTCCGTGTTCGTGTCGTTGTGGAAGTGCTGCTGCTGCTACTTGTCGTAGTGCTTTCAGTGCCATTACTTTCGTAGAACTTCCAATTGTAACAGTCCACGCATTCCTCATCCGCTTCACATGTCGGCACTGTGTCATACTTCTCGAGCACATCCTTGATGACATTGACAATCTTGTGGGTTCCAATACCTACTCGCCACCCCAGATCGCCAACTGTATCATACGTGCACGTCTTGCCGGTGTGGCATACACCTTGAAAAGCGTAGCCAGCAATCGTACAGAATGAGGATGCTGCATTGCATGTACCCATGTATATAGGGTCCGCCGTGTGGCCAAAGTGGTGTAGCTGGACATCTGACCTAGATTGGTGCGAGCCGATCTGATAGCCAGGTGGTGTGGGAAGTCCTAGGCGGGACGCGGCCATTGCATCCGGAAATGCTTCAAAGGTCATCGTCGGCAATCCGTATGTCAATCCCAGCAGAGAGCTGACTACTCCTCCTAGAGAATGCCCAGACAACCAGACATCCGAGTTGGGATATCGCTCAGTCACGTTATGGTAGAGGTCTCGCACAGCCCAATAGTAGTGGCTCTTTGTTTGGAGCGACTTGACGAGGCAAGTAGAGTTGCACTGATAGGTCCCTGTCATGCAGTCGCAGACCTGCTTCCACAGATATTGTCCGCCTTGGCCACAGCAGCAAGATCCAAAGAGGTTGTCATTGAGCTTGTCGTTGCCTGTGGTATCGGCACCATCGAATATAGCAGGAGAAGTTCCTGTTGGAACATCAGACACCGAGCAGAAGCGGAATGCAGCAGCCGGATTGACGTACCTTTGAGACCGATTACAACAGTGGAATTGGACTCATCGGCAAAGATGTGCCCACGCAGACCATCGGTCTGCCAGCCAAAATCATCGGTATAGTTGAAGCCGCCCTTAACGGGTAACCACGCTCCGTCCAGTCGCGTCTGAACATATGCGTTCGCAGCCATCTTTGCAAAAGTTATGACGGTGCTCTTGTCGCTAATGTTTGGCCCGGCAATCTCATCTGAAGTCCATGCCGACGCTGGCAAATCTGCAGCTCTTCCATACCATGCGGACTCTGCCAATAAGTCATCAATATCGGTCTTGTTCCTGGCCACTAATCGTTGGATGTTGGTGGTCACTGCTTGAGCTCGTAGCTCATTTGGGGCGTCTTCGATGGTGCGTCCGTCATCGTAGGTGACTCGAAGCTTCGCTTCTGGCTCAATGTCGGTATATCGGTGCAAGTCAGGATACTTGTGAGTGCCATGGTGGTAGATGTGGCGTAGTTTCTGGAGCACAATCAGCGCATGCTCCTTCTCGTCGTCCTCTCTGTTGGAGGCTGCCTACGAAGACCCGCTCCCCTAGATCCCTTGAGCCTTTGCCGCTCGAAACTCCCCCTCCCAGAAGTGGCGGTAGCACAACCTGCGAAGGTGCTCTCAGGTGCGCAGGTCTCGCTGCATCTGCCGAATGAATCAAGCCCGCGAAGAACACGAGCAGGCCGACAACAAGCAGACTACGGCTGCACATGCTGGCCCAGGATGTTGTTGCGCTGGCTCTCCTGCGAGACGGGGTGGAATATGAACTTAGGTGGCATCGCATCTGATAGTGTTGTTGTCTCGCACAACAAGTGAAAGTGGCGAGTGGAATCTGCTAGGAGCGAGAGAGAGAGAGGGTCGAGACGGTCATATGTCATATGGACAACCACAGGACCGTCACGAGATGCCGCTATCGCGCGTATCGCACTTGGCACCAATCTGGGATGACTAAGGGGTAACGGATGGCGGTTAGCCGCTTTGGGCTTCCGTCAACCGTCTTCCAGTCCGAAGTTGGCACACCACGACCACGACCACGACGCCAACCAATGTACCTACCACCGGTAGATGTACCTCCTCCATCATCCCTCCTACCTAGACTGCACCACACCAACTTTGAGTTTCTCTTCCCATTCTGCATCCTCAAACACCACACGCTTGCCACCACTTCGGCTTAGGTACACATCGCGTGCCGCATAGGCCGAGGAAAGAACAACCAGTCCAGTTCCTGCATACCACAAAATGTCCACGTTCGGCTTATGGTACGCCTGATTCGCTTCCGAGGCCACATCGACCTTGCCGGCGAGTCGTCTCGAGCTCCTCAGAGCACATATCCGGCGCACGTGCATCGAGAACGGCCATGGATGGCAGCGTCACGCCGTCGGGGTCTGCCTCGCTCTCTGCTGCCACTCAACAGCTCGCCGCCCAAGTCAGCCTGCACGCACCGGACAGCAGCGTGACTCCCGACTCCGCTCGGTCGACCTTGAGTATGCTCGGAGGTCTGACTCTGGGCATCTTCACAGTCGTGCCTAGCATACTGTACTGGACCATCACATTTGTGACATATACGCTGCCGACATGGCTCTTCTCCTTCCTGTCAACCAGCATGACCTTTACGATGAACATGACGACTCTGTTGCTAGTCCTGGTCGTTATGGCTTCGACGGTCAGCTGGTTCGTGAGATACAGGTTCTTGAACATGTATTCTCGTCTGCCACCAGAGCCACAGCGAAAAGAGCCACAAATTGAGATATTTCCAGGATCCGAGGAGAATGATTCGAAGCCTGGCCTGGGGAATTACTTTGATGAGTTTCTCAGTGCAATCAAGGTCTTCGGGTATCTGGAAAGACCGGTCTTTCATGAACTCACGCGAACGATGCAGACTAGGAAGCTCATTGCCGGGGAAACTCTCCTGCTGGAAGAGGAGAAGGGTTTCTGCTTGGTGGTGGATGGTCTTGTGCAAATCTTCTTCAAGTCCAACCGCGACCAGGACAGCGATTCGGCGAACGAGAATGGCGCGGACGAAGATCACGTCGAAGATCGAGGAAGCGGTCATGGGAGTTATCAGTTGCTCACTGAGGTCAAGAATGGGGCCCCGATGTCCTCGCTTTTTTCAATTCTAGCACTGTTCACCGAAAACGTCAAGCTCAGGTTCGATGAGGACGAACATCTAAATACCAGTGGATCCAGTGGAAATCTCAAACACCAATTTCGCATGCCGCCGCATGCTGAAAATGGAACTCCAGAACTGGGGACAGACGGCGGCAGGCATTGGGTAGGTGGTTCTCGTCCTGCCTCGAGGCAGAGAACTTCGTCCAATGCGCACAACGGTGGTTACCCTTACTCTTCGCGAGAGCCACCCCCTCTCACCTTGGACGGCAGTGCTAGCACGGACGACGGCATTCAGCACCAGCATAGTCGCAGACCTAGCTACGCTCGCGCTGATAGCACACGTACCAGGAAACGGAAGCAAGCATCCGCACATCCAGACATCGTGGCTCGTGCCACTGTTGATACCACAATTGCAATCATTCCTGCTAGCGCATTTCACCGCATCACGAGAATGTACCCCAAGGCAACAGCCCACATTGTGCAAGTCATCTTGACTAGATTGCAGCGCGTCACGTTGGCCACTGCGAGTTCGTATCTGGGACTGACCAGTGATGTGCTCAGGACAGAGCGCTTGATGGACAGGTATACAAGTTACGATCTGCCAGATTTTCTGAGGGGCGAAGCAATGTCCCGATTGAAGGACAAATTCCGCAAAGATCTGGAGCGTGTGGAGCCAGAGGAACTCACGAAAGGGATTGCTCTACACAATCCGCGAATTGCTCAGCGGAGGCGTACTAGTAGCACACTGCAAAGGGACGTGGCTATGCGCGCGCGTATGAGCGCCGCCAACTCTATCGAGGTCGGCCGCGAACGAGGAGGTATGAGCGCTGGCGACCTTTTGACCAATATACATGCACAACGCGACTCTGGCCGTGTCCGAGGTGAGCGTGGCAGCTTCTCCCACCCATACTCCACACCACGAATCAACGGCGAAGATATAGACCTGACGTCGAGGAGAGACGGACGAGAGCATTTCTCCCCACGCATGAACCCACGAGCAACTTTGCATCGCCAAGAGTCCATAGATGAGGATGCCATCTTTCGCGAATCCATCATGGACTGTATGGCGAAGGCAATTGGTCTCACGAATTCTAGAGATGGCGGGAGGATGCCCGAATCTGTTGCGCAATCGCCGCGCTTAGTATCGTACGACAGGCGGAGTCAGAGCGCCGTGTTCAATAACGCTGCTTTCGGGTTCATGGATTCATTTGATGGATCGCAGGACGACGGAGACTCGGTAGCTTCGGCGTCTGCGTTTAGTGTTGGCGGTTCAGCAAACATCATGGAAGATCTGAAGAATGAAATCGAAATCGTGTATTTCCCCAAAGACTCCGTCTTGGTGGAGGAGGGCGAGCGTAATCCTGGCATCTACTATGTGATCGACGGCTTCCTCGATGTGAGCGCATCAATGGAGCAGGAAGCGCACTCCAATGTGCTTGGCACGCTCGCTCGGCCTGGTGGTGCGGAGTCGGCGGATCTGTTTGGCCCAAAGTCACTACCATCAGATGACAAGAGATCGTCTTCAGTCGGCGCGTCAGAGCATCACAAAAGGAAAAAGTCCGGCCGAATCCCCAAAAGCCTTCATCTGATCAAGCCGGGAGGTCTCGCGGGGTATTTGGGCACTGTATCTTCCTATCGTTCGTTGATCAATGTCAGCGCCAAGACTGACGTCTATGTTGGATTTCTGCCGCGAATGGCCATCGAGAAGATTGTTGAGCGGCATCCGGTCGTATTGTTGACGATGGCGAAACGAATCACCAGCCTGCTACCACGGCTCATCCTCCACATAGATTTTGCGTTGGAGTGGGTACAGGTGAATGCTGGACAGGCCATCTACAACCAAAACGAAGAGAGTGACGCCATCTACATCGTGCTCAACGGCCGCTTGAGAGCGATTCAAGAGAATGAAGACAACAAGATGAAGGTGATTGGTGAATACGGCCAAGGCGACAGTGTCGGCGAGCTGGAAGTCTTGACGGAGTCGACCAGACCCGGTACGCTGCACGCCATCAGAGACACAGAGCTTGCCAAGTTCCCGAAGACGCTCTTCAACAGTCTGGCACAGGAGCATCCTGGCATCACGATCAAAGTGTCGAAAATCATCGCTTCTCGCATGCGAGCACTGATCGAGAATCCCATGAATGAGCACGAAAGTTACAACAAGCTGAAAGTCCAGAGACCGAAGGTCACGACGACGTCAAATTTGAGGACTGTGGCTGTGATACCGTGCACAGCCGGCGTGCCGGTTGTAGAGTTCAGCAACAAGCTTCAAGCAGCGTTGAATCAAATTGGGACGCCAAACGGCGTCTGCGTCCTGAACCAAAGCTCGATTCTCAATCACCTCGGACGGCATGCATTCAGCAAAATGGGTAAACTGAAGTTAACCCAATACCTGGCTGATCTCGAAGAGAAGTATGGCATCGTCATCTATGTCGCTGATACCAGCGTCAAGTCGCCCTGGACACAAACATGCATCAGCCAAGCTGATTGCATCTACCTTGTGGGCCTTGCTGAAGGTTCGCCAGCCGTCGGGGAGTACGAGCGCTTCCTGCTCACTACGAAAACAACAGCTCGAAAAGAGCTCATACTGCTGCATAGCGAGCGGTATTGTCCCTCGGGCACGACGAGATCTTGGCTTCGCAACAGGTCCTGGATCAGCGGCTCGCACCATCACGTTCAAATGGCCTATCGAGCTACACCAGAGCCCGTCCATCCTCACACGGCTGGCAAGCGGCTCGGTAACGCCATCAAGCAACGTGTGCAAGTCATTCAGGCCGAAATCCACAAGTACACATCGCGGAGGGTCAGACAAACTCCTCTCTTTTCCGCCGAAACGCCGTTCAAGGGCGACTTCCATCGTCTGGCGCGTCGCCTTTGCGGCAAATCAGTCGGGCTCGTTCTTGGCGGAGGCGGCGCTCGTGGCCTTGCGCACGTCGGTGTGATTCGAGCTTTAGAAGAAGCGGGCTTGCCCATTGATATCATAGGCGGCACGTCCATCGGTGCTTTCGTGGGCGCCGTGTATGCACAAGACGCGGACGTCGTGCCCATGTATGGGCGTGTCAAGAAGTTCGCAGGTAGAATGGGCAGCATGTGGCGATTCGCATTGGACGTCACGTATCCTTCAGCTTCCTACACCACCGGACACGAGTTCAATCGCGGCATCTTCAAGACGTTTGGCGACAGTCAAATCGAGGATTTCTGGTTGGAGTATTATTGCAACAGCACCAACATATCCAAGAGTAGACCAGAAGTCCACACCAGTGGTTATGTATGGCGATACATACGCGCCAGCATGTCATTGGCGGGGCTACTACCGCCTATGTGTGATGAAGGATCTATGCTGCTCGATGGAGGCTACACAGACAACCTGACAGTCTCCCACATGAAGGCATTAGGCGCGGACCAGATATTTGCAGTCGATGTTGGCTCTCTCGATGACGATACGCCTCAAGCATATGGCGACTCGCTTTCGGGGTTCTGGGCTTCGATCAATCGATGGAACCCTTTCAGTTCCTACCCCAACCCACCCACATTGAGTGAGATACAAGCACGATTGGCTTACGTATCGAGCGTCGACAATCTGGAACGAGCCAAGAACATCCCAGGGTGTCGATACATGAGACCCCCGATCGAAAGTTATGGTACGCTGGACTTTGGGAAATTTGATGAGATCTACCAAGTTGGCTACCAGTACGGCAAGAAGTTCCTGGCCGACTTGCGAGATGAGGGCGTGCTTCCCGGGTTAGAGGCTGTCAGTGAGGAAGAAAGAAATCTCAGGAGAACGATGGCACCTCGGAGAGCTAGTATCTGAGCGATGCTCCATGCTGAAGAACAGTACATGGATGTATTGCGGACACCAGCCCAGAGGTATTGCGAGGTTAGCTGACCATAGGATTGCGAAAGATGTCGTACGTTCTCCGAATGCAGAACCTTAGCTACCTAGGTGGAGGTAGTTGACAAAGCCGTAATTCCGGCGCGATGATGTGCTCACCGGCGTGGCAAGGTATGAGCGATTTTGATTTTCACGATACCCACAGTATAGCAGCAGAATCAGGCATTCACAGGCGATCATGTGTCTGTCTTCCTACCTCCTCTGTGTACCCTGTGCCGTGCTGCCCGCGTAGGAGGAGGTAGTAATATCTTCGGCCATTGCCATGCTGCACTGCCGATTTCCAGGGTCGACGCGATTGTACCTTATTTGTCGATCCGATAACTTAGAAGAGCTGCCCGTGCCGGCTCAGGCTTTCCGATAGGGACGCGTGCCCTTGTTCCCCCCCTAATCATATTGCACTACCCGTCCAAAAGCACCTCAGGTAGTAATGCATCGCGACACCTCGTTCGTAGAGAAATCGCGTGTGAACGCCAAGCAGAGGCCGAGGCCACACAGTAAATGTACCAGGTAGATACAATTTTCATGCCTCTAGTGATTGAGGGGTGGGGGGGCACTACTTTGGGAGTTCTCCATTTGCTCCACATCGTCCCTACAGTTCGTCGTCGGCTGAGGGTCAATCGGATCGGTTCGGGTTCATGAGATCGATCCCTCCCCTGTAACGTTTGATGTGGTGACTGGCCTACTAGCGACAATATGACGACAACTATTCCATGTCTGGCAAGGTACGTGTAATGCCCTGAGTGGCGTACATACATGTAGGAGCTATGTAGGCAAGTATGGTGCGCATGCCACACAGATTACTACACTGTACACTTGTGAAACAATTTCTCCCATACCTACCTTCTCATATCTATATAAGAACATAGCCCTCGCTCCCCCTTATCTACACCAGCAACAGTCCACATCACAGCCGGGATCAATCGCGAGATACCATCCGTATTGGAATTTCCATCGCAATACATCCGCCGCCATGCCCACCAAGAAGAACTTCCAGGTCGCCATTGTCGGAGGAGGTATGTATGCACACCGCGCAACACCGGCCACGCTCAGCTCACCGTCTCATGAGAACCAACCACGATCTCTATCGAAGATCCTAGCAAATGCTGACAGGAGAGACAAGGCATATCGGGGCTGACCCTGGGCATTGCCCTCCACAGCCGTGGCATACCAGTGACCATCTACGAGCAAGCTCCCCATTTTGCAGAGATTGGCGCCGGAGTGGCGTTCACGGGCAATGCCGTGCAGGCCATGAAGCATTGCAATCAAGGCATCTACGAAGCGTTTGAGAAAGTCCGGACGAAGAATATGTGGCCAAGCAAGGAGAAAGTGTGGTTTGATTACCACGATGGCTATCATCGGAAAGCCGACCAAAAAGATACTCATGCCTTCACCATCACCAACTCGATTGGCCAAGCGGGTGTACATCGCGCGCATTACCTCGACGAGCTGATCAAGTTATTCCCCAGTGAGCAGGCACAGTTTGGCAAGCGGTTGGAGAGGTTGGACAAGGGAGATGATGGGAAATGGACTCTGAAATTTGAGGATGGAAGTTCTGCCACTGCGGATGCTGTGATTGGATGTGATGGCATCAAGTCCAGTGTGAGGAGAATGTTATATGGCGAAAACGACCCCCGGAGTTTCCCCACGTACACCCACAAGTATGCATATCGGGCACTCGCAGATATGGACGAAGCGGTTGCAGCTGTGGGAGAAGAGAAGGCTAAGAATTCATGCATGCACGTGAGTATCTATCTACCACCACCCTATACATCCCATCCTTTGCATGGGTATTTAGGAAATACTGACTTTTTCTTTCTCCTCTAGATGGGTCCAGGCGGCCACATGCTCACCTTCCCCGTAAACCACGGCAAAACCCTCAACATCGTCGCCTTCCACACATCTCCAGACGACTGGCCCGACTACTCCAAACTCACCCGCTCCGCCACGCGCGAAGACGCCCTCCGCGACTTCTCGGGCTACGGCCAAGACGTCATCCGCCTCCTCCAACTCTGCAAACCCAACCTCGACGTCTGGGCCATTTTCCACTTAGGGGACCACCCACTCCCCTACTTCGCCAAAGGCACCATCTGTCTCGTCGGCGACGCCGCACACGCCACCTCGCCACACCACGGCGCCGGAGCGGGCATGTGCATTGAAGATTCCGCCGTGCTAGCAGATTTGCTCGCAGACGAGAATGTGAAATCCCACAAAGATCTCGAGGCGGCATTTGCCATTTTCGACGAACAGAGACGTGATCGTGGGCATTTTTTGGTGCAGACGAGTGCGTTTATTGGAAATAGTTATGAGTGGTTGGCGGACGGCGTGGGAGAGGACTTTTCGAAAATTGAACATGAAATTAATGTGCGCAATGCGAAAATTGCTAATGTGGATGTGCCGCAGATGTGTCGTGAGGCGACGGCCAAGTTGCAGGGAAAGATTCAGTCGAGGCTGTGATTGATTGATGGATGATGATGATGGATGATGTGAGCGAAAAGAAAAGAAACATGTGGCAATGGGGTTGGGAAATCTGATATGTTTTGCTCCATGGGTCCCTTTTTATGTTACCTAGCCATTCAATTACACCATTCAAATTTACATATGTATAAGATACATGTAGGCTCGGTTGCATGAGCACAGCTCAGTAACCGCCTATTGAATTTGTTCGTTGTCTGTTGTCCAGAGGACTCTTGACCAGCATCAACATGTACATATATCAGTTGCGGAGCTGCAAACTCTGCACCCGATGTAAAAGGGGCTTCATTCACATCACGACGAGCACCATATCCCGCTCGATGACAACTTTTGGGGGGGTATCATTATTCACTTCCAGGCCAACCGATCAACACCACCAAAGAATTCTTTTTCCCCAACCGCTCGCAGTCGTGTTTGCAGTCTTGCTGGGAGATCCGCTTGTCATCTCTTCACTTCCATGACCAGCAGCAAGATTAAAGGTGAGACTGTCCCCCACTTGGTGCGAATGATCCCACTCGTTCACTCCTCACGTGCCGACGTCGAACATGGTTGCCCGGAGTTGCGCCCGAGGCAAGCATTTCCGTGTCTCGGGCTCCGGGCTCGGCTAGGCCAGCCGGAGATATTCCAGCCTCCACTGGACCTGTCGGACACTCTCCAAATGCGGGGTAAGCAGAACCTGGTTTTCCACCATCCGTCTCCCACGACTACATGTACCCTCCGTGAAAGCCCTTCGGAATATCATCAATTGAGTATCACGGGCAGTGGATGCGAAAGCCACGTGGGAGTCGAAGCAGGGCATCCGGATTTGATGGTGCTGGACCAAGACGCGGCTGTCGAGTCTTTGAAGAATTCAAAGTCAGGCCTGGCCAATCTATCAGCAAGATACCCAACCGTCGCTGGTAGTGACTTTAGTCATACAGCTGAGGAATCTCGAGCCAATCTAGATTGATCAGTTGTTGTCCATACCAGGCCTCTGAGATGTTATCAGTGCCAAACAGATCCGACTCGTCCATACTGAGGGTCGAATACAAGTCGGCCGTGGTCGAAGTCGCGCCCTCCGTGTTGGGTGTCGGTCGGAGAGTTGGGTCCAGCTGGGTGGGCGACTCTTGTGTGACTGTTGATGCTGTGTAGTATCAGCATGAGTTATAGATCAGGCAAAGACCCGCGAGTAGAGGCGGATGGTGGTACCTTGTGCTCGTGATGTGATCTGCAGCTTGAGAGATTTGAGAATCTTGATAGCATGCTCGGCCGAATGAATTTGATTCTCATAATATTCCAAGATCACCAAACAACGTGACCATGTCGTCTCTCTGGTGTCTCCTTCAGGTCCCGAGAACAAATGGTCAATCTTCCATGACGCAAGCAGAGTCATTGCTGCACTGAACGTGACTGAAGGTTGGTATTAGCCGTAGTTCAGCAAGGATCTGTGTTGGCGACTCACAGTAGACTGAGTGCCAGCCAGAACTTCGGTACAATGTGTAGAATGTGTCGTGAATCCCATCTACCAGCCGGGACGCTGTTAAGACGCACCGGGTGCAACAGCTGCGGATCACATCGTCATCGAGCGAGTATTTCGTCAATGGTCGGGAGCCTCGCTTCGTTGCTGCCAGCAGGACGGGCCGGAGAGATAGCATGCGAATGAAGAGGAATCTGGTTGATCATGTCAGCCTCTGCAGTGCGCAATGGTAGAAAAGCAGACGAACCGATTATGCAAGACTTGTTGCTGCAGCAGTATATGATCCTCATTCCTACCTGGCGTGCTACTATTGTTTGAGACGCGCAAATAGTCTGGAACGGTTTCCGCGAAGTCATCGAGCTTTCTGTTGATAACCAGCACAGGCGTGACTATATCAGTAGTTTCCGGGAAGCTACTCCGGTTTTGAGACAGGCTACTGTGTCGATAGAAGCGTTCTAGGATCTCCTCAAGGAGTTCCATGAGCGGCGAGGAGTAAATGAACATTCCAAGCCGCGAGAGCACACCAGTGGCTTGGCTTCCGACACCTCGATCAGCCAGATATTCGTCGTCGATCAGTGCAGGAGCCGGCACATCAATTTGCTTCTCAATCATCGCAGGCCTTCCGAATGTCATAGAAAGGAGGCGATCGAGGTGTATGCAAGTATGCCAAATCCTACGACGCATTTGTTGTTCGACCTGTGACATCTGCTGGCGCCCGCTATGGTTGACATGCAAGCCAATGCTCTGGGCCATACGTATCGCTAACCCAATTGAGTTCCCTACACGGCATTAGCTCGACCAAGACCCTCATTGTCTGCTTGACTTACAGCACCTGCTAGCATGCTGGGTCGACTGTAGATACACGCCTGTTAACACCAGCATCTGTACCACCGCGATGGAGGTAGAGTCCAATATGTCAAAAGCATATGACTGTCGCGACCGCTGGAAGAAATCTTCTGCGACAGTGGACTTTTGTGCCGCCTCGATTATGCTGCTGAATTTACAGCCTATGGCGAATACCAAGTTGAGTGTCGAAGTGAAAATGGCATCTTCCACCTCGGACTCGTTGGCTTTGTTGTTATTATCGTCGGTATCGATCCATAATGACTCATACTTGCGTAAAAAGGCCGGCCGGTGAAGCACGGGAAAGAGAGGATGTATGAACTCCCAGTAACAGAGCAGGAAGTTGTCTGCTTCACGTCTGCACACTGATTAGCCCATAGCCAACGCCGTGCACGGAGACCACGCACCTTCGTGGTAACACTGCTAGACCGTGACTCCGGGGTAGATGTCGATCTGGGAGAGGCACCGATGGTCGAGGCTTCACGTCCGGATCGAGCAAGCTGGGCTCTACCGGTGTCGCTGTCCCCGACTTGTGAGGCATGACATGGCGTAGAAATGCCACAGCTGACGATGGTCCATATATGGAGCCATCGCTGCCATCGGCCAAGGTAGCTAAACCATCTGCGCGCGACGTTGTGCTCCATGTAGGCTGGTACTGGCCCGCGACGGACGGTGCACTGGGAGCGGAATCGGAAGGGCGGACGGTGCTGGTAGTAGACATTGAGGCAGGGGCAACGACCTCTCGAGGCTGTTGTCCCAAGTCTGACAACGCCTGAGCGGCCGCGTGGTTGCGTGGATCCGATCCGAGTTCTCGGATGTGGCGAAGACTGTCTGACTGCGGCGAGTGTCCAACACTCGCTCCCGATGCTCGAGGCTGCCGCTGTCTCCGCACGTCTGTATATTACATCAGCTTCTGCGCACGGCATATCATGCGATGCAATGCGATGCTTTGCTTTGCTTTGCTTCACACTCCAGCAGCGGTGGCACGTTCTCACAGTCGAAGTTGCAGCTTTTGGTCACGCCTCTGGTCTCGCATGCACGGCATATCGGTTGGCGGCCGTCGCATCGAGTCTTCCGGTCTCGACACGGCCCACAGGCCTATATCCACCTCATATCAGCGTCTGCTGCCTCGCCGTCCACGGGGGAAGCCTCTCTACCTGTGATACTCGCTGCCGTTTGGTGCTTTTGGGCAAGTCGGGCTGCGATCCGTCGGCGGCGCGGAACGCGTGTTGGCCTCCCTGCATCATCTGATCCGGGGCCTGGCCCTCCATAGCTACATGTATGTACTACGAAGTGCGTGTCTTCTTCCCTCTGCTTGGTATAGGCAAGGCAAGGCGAGGCAAGGCAAGGCACCGTCTTTTCGCGGGACCTGGTAGAGGTGGCATTAATCATCACATGGAAAAGGGCAAAGGGCACGCGGTAAAGTTCTACGGTACACTGCGGAAGGGTCCGCTTCGGCCCTGGCCAGACCAGACACCCAAATCTTCGACGCTACTGAAATCCCTGCCTACTCGTCCTCAGGTATATACCTAAGGTACCTGACATTAGTAGATGACACCCCTTGTTGAGAGACAAACCAACCGGATTCCGTTCTGTGCTGCTTCTGGTCGCTTCTGGTTGTCATGAGAGTCTCTTGCCCTGGCAACTACGATGCCGATCCTTGCAGAGTGAAGGACACAGTTGCTCCTACTACCGGATAGTCTCATTCGCCCACTGCAGGAGAGGGCACCAAGCATGGTCTCATCAGTCACATCACTGGCCTTGTTCCAAATCGGCGCGACATCTTTTCTCCCCAAGGCAGCGCCATCATTTTCCGAATCAGTATGCTCGCCAGCCTCGAGCATATCTGCCGACAGCTCCTACATGGGTCGTTCTCGATCATCGATCGCTTGAAGTGGTGACTTTACTATCTTCTTTGCATACATGATGCTGGCCGAGGGATTTTGGATGGTCAGCCTATATGGCGATGGCAAGACCATTGGATCATTCCTGGAGCGCTTCGACGGCATATGCGTGCTGAACAGCTGCTCATTGTGAGCCAGACGTCATTTCAAGCAGACGCGCTCTGAATCTAAATTCTGAAGCCGACGTAGTGCTTGAGTTGCATGCAATCTGAACACACGGCCGAGGTGGAGCTGAAGTACTTGAATCTTGCTGCCCAAGAAGCCAATCTCTTCGGCAGATAATAGTGCAATCGACTGCATGCTCGTAGTAAAGTAGCCGAGCGGCCGTCTGCAGGCTTCCTTTGATGGTCAACTTCCACGGAGATAGGAAAGACCGCTCAAGTGAACAATGTACTGTAGGCAGCGTACCTAGCATACCGTATCACGCGCTAGCCATTTGTCCCCTGGTTAGAAGCGGAGCTGCCCTGTATATCCTGTAAGAGGTGGATGAACAGCAAGCACGTCAAAGAGACCAAGACCGTGATAAGGTTCATGTTGATAGGTATTGGGTAGAAGTGCGAGGCTTGTTTACTTGTCGTCGCAGCGAAGCGTCGAACCGGAAACTCTATTATAGGTGATGCCGGGCGCTCGGGTGGAAGAGGTGGGGGGGGG
>NW_016017389.1:681118-730875 GCF_000320565.1 Sphaerulina musiva SO2202 | reverse complement strand
GGGGGGGGGGGTGGGGGGCTATCGAAAATTGTGGATTGGTATTTTTTCGCCGAACTGGTTCTGAAGCAGCCACGACAATATTGAATACTGTAACCAGCAGTTTCTGTCCCGTCGTCTCATAATTTACTTACCACTGGGATCGGCTAACCTTGACTTGCGCCACCGACTCCGGCAACAACAGCAGCGCCCGTCGGCCACCGTGCTTCTTGAACAACATCCGAAGTACCACATCCGACCAATGGCTCACAGCACTGAAGCAGACCAAGAAGCGGACAAAAACATCTCCAAACTCTACGCGCTTGCGAACTATGAGGATAGCTATGTGCAGCCACTCTTACTGGCCATGCTCAAGGCGAAGCTGCCAGTCGAACTACTGGTATTCATCGAGGACATGTCTGAATTGCCTAGTCCAAATGCCAGAGTCATTCAATGGCGACAATACGAGAGCATCGACTTCGATCATCTGATGGCCAATTCGTCGACTAGTGTGGCCAATAGCTACATCATCAGGAAGGCTCTGATACGCAAGCATTATCTATCTAACACGGTCAATCACTGGTTGACAAAACATCCAGACTCTGCGCTGAGACATCACATTCAACCTAGTGTGGAGTTCGAGGTCGACTATGCCGAGTTTTTGGATGATGCTTTGATAGAAGCCTATGAACTCAAGGAGAGCTGGACTCGTAATGCTGCTCGGGGTGAAGACGACCCGGCTCGGGAGTGGTGGATCTTAAAACCTGGTATGAGCGATCGTGGTCAAGGCATACGACTTTTCAGTTCTGAGGAGGAGCTCACGAGCATCTTCGAGGAGTGGGATCCTCCTTCAGATGATGATGATGAAGAGGAAGATGCCACATCTCACGACGGTCATAGCGATGTCAATGAGGATGGTAATGGAGTAATGGCTTCTCAGCTGCGACATTTCATTGCCCAACCGTATATCAGCGCACCACTCCTGATGCCCGAAGCCCATGCTTCGGGAGGTCGAAAGTTTCATGTCCGCACGTATGTTCTCGCAGTAGGGGCGCTGCAGGTTTATGTCTACAAACCGATGCTTGCATTGTTTGCAGGAGAACTGTACGCCAAGCCGTCAGCGTCTGCGTCGCCAAACGAAGACCTGTCCAGTCATCTTACCAATACTTGTCTCCAAGATGGGTCCAGAGAAGGCAGCGTACACACCTTCTGGTCACTACCGGACAATGTGAGCGGCAAGCTGAGCACCACGTGGAAAGAGGATGTGTACAAGCAGATCTGCTCAGTAACAGGGGAAATCTTCGAGGCCGCGGCGCGAAGTATGAGCATCCACTTTCAGCCTTTACCCAACGCTTTCGAGATCTTCGGTCTCGACTTCTTGATTGACGACAATGGTACCGCCTGGTTGCTCGAAGTCAACGCGTTTCCAGACTTCGCCCAGACGGGCAACGAGCTGCAGGATATCATCCGCGGATTATTAGAAGGCGTTACTGACACGGCGATAAAACCATTCTTGGGATTGCACACAGAAAAAGATGTTGCATGCGACAAGCAGATGACACAAGTCCTCGATATCGACCTTGGCAGAAGATGAGAGACAGGATCGAGTCAATTGCTCAATTGTGTAGACCGATATATGCCTACATGGTAACCTTTGGACCACCACTCTCAATCGGAGCCTGACATATCAAAGGGAGAAGAATGCGTCAAACAAGACATACAGATCTTCGACAAGCTGCCACGATACTGACTCTCGAAATAATCACCCCTCTTGAATACCTCAATTCCAGTTCACCAAAGCCCTCGCTCCAGAGGCACCTGCAGTCATCAGTCGAATGTGCTTCGTCATGATCATCTTATGAACAATGGTCTTGTCCTGCTTTTCAAAGCTTTGATTGGTTATGGCGATTGTGGATGGGATTCTCCAAGCGGGATGTTTCATGTCCATCAGGCTGTTCGATACCCATTTGGATACAGGTACCTATGGTCTTCTAAGCCACTCGTCTCCCTATCTTTCGATTCTCCCTCTGCCTCAAACTCTTCCTTTCATCCTTCCTCCGCTTCTTCCACCCTCGATTCAACGCACCACGATTCTCGTAGAACCACTTCCTGAACTCGCTCTCCTCTTGCGTAGCACCGCCTTTTGCCTGCTGCAACCCGTCGACATCCGCCATTTCATCATCATCCTCGTCGTCGTCCTCGTCATTGTCATGCTCGTCCTGATCTTGCCCAAAAGCGAAATCAAATCTTTTCCCAATGGCAGCAGTATCGGGCGTAGGCGCAGCAGATCTCTGTCCTCTCCACGCAAGATCTTCCTTCGTCCGAGGTGTTTGCGGGACGCGAAGCTCCGCCGTGGCACCTACATCGTCTTCATCTACGTCGCCTCCAGCTTCGAAGAAACTGAACGAGGTATCGATCGGTGCGGGTTTGGGTCTGGGCGATTGGTCCGTAGTAATTGGCGCAGCGCGTTTGAAGAGTGCTTCAAGAGGATGAACTTCCTTCTCTTGCACATCTCCAACCGGGAGAGAAATGGCTTCCGGAGTCTGCGTGTTCTTGTTCGAGACTGTATTGGAACGAGCTTGGGCAAGTTGTCTGTCGAGCCCAGCTTCTGTATCGCCATCTGATTCTGGCTCGGTTTCAGATTCAGAATCCGAGTCTGAAGAGACTGATGAGACGGACGAGACCGTCGAACTTGACGCTGTATCGTCGTCGCCTGACCACGCCTCGCGGGTCGGCAAGCTGGCGTGTGCGAGCTCGATTGTGCCCTCATCTTCGGGCTCAGAGTCGAGTTCAGACGCTTCTGCAATGATGGCATCTTGTTCCACAACGGGCTTTGGCGCAGACTCTTCGGCAGCTTTCTTCGCAGCCTTGCGCTCCCGTTTCCTCTTCTGCTTTTCGGTCTCCGCTTCGACCACTTCGCCTTCCTCGTTCACCCAGCCTCGGCCCTCCTCGTACTGTAACTCGCCCTTTCTTGCCTTCCCACCAGCAGCAGGCCTCGAACTCTTCTTTCCTTCGGTCACCACGACCTGTTTGCGCCCAGATTTCTTCTCCTCTTCATCCTTCTTCTCCTTCGTTCTGGACTTCTTCACACCTTCTTTCTCCACCTCGATCTTGTTTGGAGGCACAACCGTTTTGAACTTGAGCTTCTTGTCTTTGATCGTATCGTCCTTTTTGCTAGTCTTCTTCGACTTGGTCTTGTCTTCCGTCCATCCACGCTTGATATGCCGACCATCTGGCAGCTCGTGGCCTTCAAGGACCAGTTCACCATGTTTGCGCTTTGTCTTTTCCTTCTTGACCTTCTTCCTTGCCTTGCCGTCCTGCGCCTGCTCTGGTTCGGCCTCCTCCCTGCCCTTTCGCTTCCTCTGCGGCCTGGCCTCCTCGATCTTGACTTTCGAGCCCTTCAACGTCATACCGTTGAGCTTGTTCTTCAATTTCAGCGCTTCACTGGCAGGTAGCTCAACGTAGCCGAAGCCTCGCTCGGGGAACGTCTCGACAGCGTGGAATGAGATATCTGTCGCAAGCGGCTGCACGGATGCAGGAAGATAGCGCTGGAGTAGTTCCTGGTTGAAGGGCGTAATGTGCAGTCGGGTGCGCGCTTCGGTTGTCATTGTGTCCCTATAGGAAGCATTTTGGGTGTGAGTGTGTGTAAGAGAGAGGGTAGAGAGGGAGAGGAGTGGGCTGAAAAATTACCTAGGTTTACTGGAGAGCTCATCGGGTCTTGCCGTGCTTACATGTGAAGACACCTACTCCATGCTGCTATTAAACCCACATGTACTAAACATCTATCTTATATCCCAACGACAAAGATGACCCGACAGCGACCTCTCTGGCAATACATCCTTCTCTTCCTCTCCTTCCTCTCTTTCTCCCTCGCAGCATGTAAGTCCATTCCTCCCTGCGCCGAACTCCTACTACTGTCTTACCACAGCTGCTCACCCTCTGCAGCACCAACATCCTTCTGCAAATGCACCTGTAACACCAACAGTACCATCATTCCCCTCGATGCTCCTCCCTCGGCCGATAAGCCTACTGCGCCTTCAACATCTTCGAAGCGACTCTTCTTACGCGACGAACCACAACTCGCCCTGGCCCTATCTCCTCGCGATATCCTCCCTACCGACGGCGCCGAAAACAGAGTCCACGGCAGAACCTGTGCAGATTGCAATAAGCAGTTCTGTCTTTCATACAATCTGCCTATATGCGCTGGGGTGAAAGAAGAGAATGTCTTTACGACATGTTTCCAACGCGATAGTGTGAAGGATCAGCTTGTCGTCTGGATCTTTATTGTGGCCACCCTGGGCTTGTTGACTTGGGCAACTGTGAAGCCATGGTGGACGAGGTGGAGGGAAGGATATAGGGCTGTGCCTGCCGGATGATCAGGAGGAGAGCTACATTCAAGTTGTGCTGCGATACAACCATGACTACCAATGCACGTTCGCAAGCCGACATCGCCAGTTTCAAGCCATGTCATACTGCCAACGCAAGCCTCGTTGAGTGTTAGCGACATGTGTACATCTGCCCAAGGGCCGAAAGCAGCTCGAAGAAACGATGCGCCATCATTCGGCCACCGATCACGGCATCGCAGTCAGTTGCGACTCAGTATACCCTGCCAGTATACGCGAGGACGCAGCATCGTACTCGAGTGCCATTCAATGGTATAACCGAGGACACAGCGTCTCGTTCTGGGCTCCCTTGATTTAGGAGAGCTTGCAAATCTCATGGATCATCTGTTGGAGAGAAGCGATGATGAGAATAGACCACACACAAGAGGCAGAGCGTTTGATGGAGAAAGCCCCGGTCGTCAAAAATGTCTCAACATACCAAGGTGATCATTCTCCGCTGCATTTGAAGATGTGATGTTCTAGAAGATGCGAGTATCTCGAGAGAAGCGCTGCTAGTCGTCTACCTTGCTTCCTCAAGGGGCCAGCAGGCTCTTGAGATGTAACATCGTGGAATTATAACTTTGCGAAAAAACAGCTCGTCGGCTTTCCGCTTTTCGATATACACCTAGCGAGAGAATGCCTACCAGACCATCACGGATTCACGGCGGTCCGAATTGCAGTTAAGCCTGTAACAAAAGCGCTTACATAATGTTTGATGTCGTTAGTCTTTGCCGCCAAGACCTCTGCATTCACGTTCTTTTGAAGACTGAACTTCTGAAGTGTACGGTGTATCCTTTTCTTCTGAGTCCTGAAGGACCTGGGCACTCCCGTTCCATCAAACACACTCTAGGTTGTTGAAAGGCCCCGAGGCGACCAGCAGCGTCATCTATTATGTCAGTCCAGAACTCTAGATGAAGGTGTCAAGGTATGCCAACATGGCGAACATTAAGGGATAAACATCGGAAGAGCGCGACTCGATCTTGATTTGGCATAAATTGAGACCGGCCCCGTGTCTGAGATGACGCCCTGCAAGTCTGCACATCGCTCTGGGCGTTTTTCTGCAATTCCTATAAGCCCCCTCATGCCGTCTGTACGCGACGCAGTACCGCAGATACACCTCCGGTTGGCAAACCCGATGGAGAAGGTCGCTGTCCAGTATCTCTTGGCATTCCTTGGTGTGCTGCACTTAAACTACGGAGTGCTACACTGCCAGTGCTTGGTGGACAGGACAAGGCTCTAGTGGGAATGCGAGTCCGAGAGATGGTGATCGCTCTGGAGACGAGCCTATATGTAAGTCAGGCCGCCCATCGAGGTTGGGTCATCTCATAGTCATATCTCGCTCGTATCATGAAGTCCTCGCCACTAGTCGGCGCGCTTTCAGCGGCTTTGCTCGCCAGAGCACAGGAGTATGGAACAAGCACTGGCAATTCAAGTTGGGAGTCGGCAGCCTCCAAGCTGTTGTCCGAACAGTTGCAGCGCTCGATCACTACAGAAGGGTCAGTCGTGCATATCTGGCGACCCAGTGATATGTCCTAACATTCAACAGCTTAATGCAAAATCTCCAGAGTCTAGAAGACATTGCCAAAGCGAATGGAGGAAACCGCGCCTTCGGACTGCCAGGATATGATGCCTCGCGAGACTTCGTCTTATCCAAGGTCGGGAATTCAACGACATGGAAGGCGTGGACTCAGGACTTCCCGGCATTGTACAACGATGTGGTTTCGATCACTTTCCGTGTTGGCGACACAGAATACTACGTTTTCGGACCGACATATTCACCTTCCACTGGCGCTGATGGCATCACTGCACCGCTCGTCCTCGGCCCTAACGGTACGACGGCATGCACTGTAGCTGGCTACAGTGGGCTCGATGTGCAGGACAAGATGGTCCTTGTACAGCGTGGCACATGCCCGGATAATACCACCATTGCAGGTCGTATTCGAGCTGCTGTGTCGGCAGGTGCGAATAGTGTCATATTATACAACAACGTGCCCACCAAAGTGACCGGTGGCACTCTATCGGCTCCCGATCCGGTTGGATACAGACCGAGCGGTTTCATCAATCAAGACGATGGCGAGGCACTCAAGGCACGACTTGAAGCTGGTGAAGTATTGGAAGGCTACCTGCAGCATACTCAGACCATCGAGGAGAGAATCACCCAGAATGTCTTCGCAGAATCTCTGGGAGGTGATCCCAACAACGTGATCATGATGGGAGCTCACCTCGACTCCGTGAAAGCGGGTGCGGGGATTAACGACGACGGATCTGGAACGACGCTGGTGCTCGAAGTGTTTGATGGTCTGCAGCAAGCCAGCTTTCAGAACAAGATTCGCCTTGCATGGTGGGGAGCTGAAGAGAATGGCCTGGTCGGAAGCAGATACTATACGACTGGTATCAACAACACCGTGGAGGCCGATAACTTGGTGGTACGTCCTTACTTTTCCAGCTTACACCAACTATCACATGACTAACTCACGGCGCTCCAGGCTTACTTGAACTTTGACATGGTGTCTCGTGGCTACTACGGCGTCTTTGACGGCGACGGGAACACTCACGGTGTCGTGGGCGCTCCTGGATCCGATGTCATCGAAAAGCTCTTCGTCGACCATTTGACGGGACAAGGTTTCAACGTAACTCCAGCGGTCTTCACGGGCGGGAGTGACTACGCGAGCTTCATGTCTACGTTGAACAAACCTGTTGGAGGCCTTCACACTGGGACTGGAGTCGCCCAGGATGATTGCTACCATCAAGAATGCGATGGCTATAGCAATGCGAACCCGGAGCAGTTGACTGCAAACGCCAAGGCTGCAGCACATGTACTTGCTACGCTTGCGTCTGAAGGCCACCTGATTATTCCTAAAGGGGAGAAGAAAGCTGCGCGTGATGTTGAGAAGCTTCATGAGAGGAGTCTCGAAGGAGCTATCGCTGATCATGAGTTGTTCGGCTTCAGCGAGGTGCCAGGTGAACGGCATACTGGTTCTTGTGGGCATGATGTTTAGAAGTAAGTAAAAACCTGTATGGTTACTCCAGCACGTTTCTTGTGTGTCACAGCAAGTTTCAATGCTTCGACATACTCGTTATCCGGCTTTTGGACCTTAACACTCGTCACAATCAGCCCTTGTCCTAACACACACACACACACACACACACACACACACACACACACACAGTCCGTCTCTTTTGTTCCGCTATAACGATGCTACATAAGTGTGGCAAAGTCAGGTCATCCGTACATTTCCCCGATTGCCGACGCACCAGCTCGGACACAAGCCCGGGCTATACCACAGGGGGCGTTTTGGTGGCACCCGACGCCCTCCCATGCCCATATCATCCTGTTGGCGTCCCGCAACAGTGTGCCTCAGCCGACGTTACATCTGCCAATAACAGAAAAAGGGACACCATTATACCACATAGTCTTACTCTGAAGCAGTCTGAACCAAAAAAAAACCAATTCAGGCGCATTACGGGCTCTGAGACCAAAAACTTGGACCGCGAAGTCGTATCTGATTGCCAATTAAAAGCGACACTGTCGCACTTCGAGATGAGAGGGCCCGGTTTCCGGTATTTAGCGGTGACTGAGGTAAAACACAAGAGAAAAGAAAGCTTCGATCAAAACGGTAGGTGCAGACACCGCTTTTGACTGCATGAGGGAAATACAAACAGACACACACAAGCCCTCTCTCTCTCTCAGACACACGCAGCGGCAAAAACAAAGAGAACGGTAGGAGGTAGGATAAAAAGGAGTAAAAGTGACAGCCGTTAAATCCCGTTTACCGACCTGCTACTAGACGAAGGACTGGGCAAACCCGAGCCTGACAAAGTCAGTCAGAAGTCCCATATAGCAGTCATTATGTATAGGTACCTGTTACCTATAGCAAGACTCGGTATATCCAAACCCCTAGTACCGAAAGCGGGCGCGGGCAGGCTGCATCCTTATTTTCCACGTACAATACTAACGTACTAGGCAATAAATAGGTCAGTCATTATAGGGTCCCTTTTTCTTCTTCTTCGTCTAATAAAAGTCTTCCGAGAGACCGGCGGTAGTCTAGTCTGTTCTGTATCTAGGTACCTGCCAAGTTCCAAAAAAGTCAAGCAAAAGTTCTGTTTGTCGCGTGTGGATTCCATGATTGGAAGAAACAAAAAAAATGTCCCCTGCCTCCCCCAAAAAGGGAAATGATTGATTCCCATCGTGGTTTCAGAATTCACAACGCACGACTCATTGCTTGATTATGATTGAGCGTATGCCTATAGGAGGAGGAGGAGAAGCCAGAAGAAACTTGAGGGAAAGCTCCGAAAGTAGGTAGTAGAGAGGTACGGGTATTGAAGTATCAAAGTGCCGTTTGGTACCTTCCTGTACCATTGCGGTGCCAGGCGCTAGAACTAGAAAAAAAGGGTCTTTTTAGGGAAGGGCTTTTCTTTGGTAGCCTGTAAGGACCTTAGTGTTTGTCTACTTGATTTACCTATTACACCTTTTGTTTTTGGGACGCTGTAATTTTACACTAGCTGGAACGCTTACTACTACTATACCGCTGGATGCGTACGTTACACCTGTTCGCGAGAGACCATGGAAAGAAGTATCTCATCACGTCGGTAGGACAGACGCGGTTGCAATGCAATTAATCTCCTTTTTTTCGTGAAAGTGAGTTGACGCTTGAGCATGGCTGACTGACGCATGTTAGCGTCTACAACTTAAAAAAGAGTCGTCAGGACAAGGGCAAGGGCACACGCCTTTGTCAGATTCTGGGCAATGAACAGACTCAGCAGACTGAGCAAAGCAGAAAGACAGACTCCTAGGGGGGCGGCAACTCTCACAAAATTATGGTTTGCCATCTGCCTAATAATAATAATAATTCTCCGGTATAGAGAGAGAGAGAGAGAGTATGTAGGACACCGCCTGATGAGACCACAGTGCAGTGTTTACCCACAAACTTTTGTCTTCAGCACAACTGAGCACATAGATCACAGGTGTTCCTAGTATACAGGAGAACACTGGTGCAAGGTTGAAGCATGAATGGTCAGGTATGGTATAGCAGCCTGAGGCAATCTGCGGTGGCCCTTTCACCGTTTCCTTTGCGCTGCATGAAAACAGAGGTACGTGGTAATTGCACCGCCGCACCACCGCGGAAGAGAGATATGATACACGCACGGGGGTGTGTGTCAGAGAGGAGCCGTGGTTAGACGTCGCGAAGCCTGCATGCATGCAATATGCCGTTGGCTGTCCCTGTGATGAGAGGCGGCGGCGACGTTCGATATCTGTGTCTGGACACAGGGAATCATGTTGGACTGGAGCCGGCTTCTGAGCTTGTGCCCGAAATGTGCTTCTGCTGCAATCTGGATGCCCTTAAGCGGAATGGCGATAGCTGCTATAGGCCCGTCAGGCTCGAAAGCGGTACCGCGAGAGTGGCGGGAGAGGCTTGGCAACCCGAGAAGTGAAACTGTGAAACATGTCACGCGTTGCACCGTTGGAGCTTCCCGAGGCAGGGTCGTCGATCAGTGGCGCGGCGCAGGAGACATAAGTACTCCGTGCAAGCGCCGATTGCAGCTCCAGACATCGACCCGATCAACCACTTCTGCGCGCAATCCAACCCGAATGACCTTTTCGCTCTTCTCTTCAGCCAAACGTAATAATTCCGATTTCGACCTCGAATCTGCTTTGCCGCACCACATTCATTTACTCAAATCAAGATCACGTTCGACCATCACACCAACTATGGCCCTTCTTTACAGCCCAAGCACATCTGGACACTGGCACGCCGCTCCCGACGATGAATCAGAACACGCCTACGAAACTGTTAATGACTTCCTTGGCGTTAAAGTGTCGGACCGACAGCACCATGAACAACAGCCACGACCATATTCCAGCCAAACAGTTACAACAGTGGCGCTGCAAGGAAAGACATACCGAGTTCCAGATCCGAGCAACAAGCAATTCTATCGCGAGCTCACGTTCCTGAGCGATGAAGAGATGATCATGAAGTACAGGCTGGTCCCGTACACGAAAGGGGACGAACGCAAGAGAGCATCGAAGAGATTCTCGATCAGCTCTAGACCCACTCATGGGGCGAGCCTACGGGCGATGTAGGCGCGTTTGCGCAGGGCCCGGACATCAGCTTTATGGTTTCCAAATGGCCAACTCGCTCGTTTGAGCCACGTTCTACGCGCTGGACGCAATCGTTTTATACACCTTCGCTTTGGCGACTCCGGAGCGCCACTATACATCTTTGTAATCAAGTCATCCGGGCCTGGAGCTCTGGTTGCAACACTCGACATGGTGGATTTGAGAGAATGGAGAGCTTTCTAGCATTGATTGCTAGGCAGCGTGTAATACTACCACTGTAGACTATTAGCCATGAGTAAGCCATGAGCAAATGATAAGACAAATTGTAATGTTAGAGCTTGGATGTTCGCATCCTTGAAGCTCGAGACCTATTAATGATAAACACCCTTCTCTTCACCTACCAAAATGCAGTCAAATTTGTTCAGTGAAGCTGACCTTGCGCAGATATCATCATACATAGAAGATTGATCTCCCGCGGCTCGTCGCTCTGGCCGGCATGAGCATTTTGTTGGTCTGAGCGGTATCGTTATCCAGAAGATGACTAATGCACCGGGTGGGCATCAAAGAACTCGCAGTACTCGCGGCGTCACGTTGTTGCGCACTGTACTGCAATCCAGCTATCGCAATTGTCAAGGATAAGAGTTCGTGAGTGGTGCACTTCAGTGTCATACTCATCCAGCCGATTTTCCTAGTCCTCTTCAATCTCTGTCGCGACAGCAGACACGCCCTCACTAGCCAACATGTTATACGCCTTGACCCTTGACCGGGCGGTCTCTTAGTGTAGCCTTGTTGGTGTAGCGCCAGAGCGCTTGCCCTCCAAGGCACGAACGGTAGAAGAGGGATGAAGGATCGAAGGGTAAGGTAGGTATATGTTGTGGTATGTGTATCGAAGGATTCTTCGAGTTGGAGTCGATATGTCTGGCGGTGGAGGCGGACAGGCGGTCGGTGACAGCGGCGCAGTGATGACGAGGGAATGCAGCAGCTCTGTGAAGAGATGAGGCCCGCGACCACTGAAAGCGTGTTCGTACCTAGTCACAATGTGTTGCGTGTGTAAGCAGTAGCAGCAATACAGAGGAGGTAAATGTTCTAGGAGGTAATAAGTGCATATGGGTCTAGCCGCGTCACGTGTCTACGACTTCATGGATGAATTATCTCAGCAAGCTCAAACTCGCTGGGCGGATGAGATAATGGACGAAGACGCCTCCAAAGAGCAGTTCGCTTCGTACTAGTCGCCTCGCTCGCGCAGCAGGGGCTCGGGTCGACACGACTGTAAAGGATACGTATGAACTAGCTGTCTATGCGCTTGCTGAACCCATAATATAGGATAGGGCCAAATGCAAAGTCACGACTACTCCCACCACCGCCACCGCGACATCATCTACAGCCTGACAGGCTGCTCGGGTCAATTCTGTATGGACAGATATGTGTGGCAGCAATGTCGTAGAATATCACTTCACAAGCCCTGCTACAGCTTCATCTTTGCTGGAGCATCCTCCCTGTGAGCAGATCAGTACACTGAGTCGAAAACGATACTCCCAGCAAAGTACTTACAACTTCCGTACAATGTAGCCAATCTTGGGGAAGTGGACGCGCACACCGCTGTCGGTCTCGATCACAACCTCGTCGATGCTGGTACCAACAAGCTTGCCATATTGGGGATGCGATCCCGGCGCAGAGCTGTCTCGATATCAGCTCATGATCTTCTTGTCGCTCACGTGTAAGAACAACTTACTCGAAACTTTCCACAGCAACTGTTGTGCCAGCAGCAATACCATACGTCCCATCATCTTGCACGCTGGTCGCAGCAGTCTTACTCGTATACTGACCACCCATCACAAGCTTATGTGCCTCCTCAGGTGTCACGGACTTCGCAGCTGCCTTGACTTTGTCAGGGTCCGGCAAACTCTCGATCAACTTGAAGATTTTAGGAAAAGTAGACTGGTCAATTCCAGGTTCCTTTGCAACGCCCAGAGCCTGGAAAGCCCATCTGATCACCCAGAAGACATGAACATCTGCGAGACTGATTTGGCTCCCATTAATGAACGGTCCACTCGATCCGGTCAGAATCTTCGTTTCGATCTCATGCAACCGAGACTTGAACTGCGCCAGTCCACTCGGGCGGAGAGTATTGAGATCCGACCTCGACAAAGCAGGAAACACCGTCTCGCGATCTTTCACAAAGTCCGGACTGAGCATCTCCAACGGAATCAGAGAAAGCGCCTCCGCAAAAAGATTGTTCCCGTAGACCTCAAAAGCCTTGTCTGCCGGACTCTGTGGAAGTTTCCCCAACGTGCTGAGTGCAGTATCGATAATCTTGGAACTGTCCACGTACACGTCTTTGCCAATGGCAACGACGGGGATTCGCCGATATGTGATTCCCAATGCTTCCAAAGCTGGCCGGGGCAGGAGCATGGACGTCTCAGCTAATGCGTAGTCAACGCCTGCGACGTGAAGGAGTAATCTTGTCTTTTGGCCATAGGGGGAGAAATCTGTGGGGAATTCCTTTCATCAGTACCTGGTGCACATGTGATGTTGCGATCTGATCTGATCTCATCTGATCTGATCTTGATCGCGATCTTGATCTCAATCTTGATCTCAATCTCACTTCCACCACGCACCATAATCATATTGAATTACCGAAGTCATCTTTCCAAATCTTTCCTGATCAGACAGCCAAACAGACAGACCAGTAATAGGCAAACCCAACAAAATAGAAAGATGTACAAAAAACCTCTCTATAGCCACAATCACGAACCGAAAAGAAAAAAAAAATCAAAAAAGAAGATATATAAATGCCCTGCCAACAGCTTCTATAGAATCTAGCCAAACAAAAGACATCATTCACACAAAATATTTAGTCATCGTCAGTGGTTATTCTTACCCTTTCGACCGGGAACAAACAACCAATTTCTGTGTGGGGGACAAAAAGTCAAAAAGCTCTAGACTCTCATTGCACGATTCAGGGAACTTTCAACACACATACGGAGGGGAGATACCTCCTAGGAGGGTAGGTACAAATGTACCTACTTTTCTCTCGCAAATTGATCGAACCAGTGAGCGTCCATGACATCAACCCTGATTTGGAAGGTGAGGTGACCTCTTTTCCCCGAAAGATTAGTCAACAGAGTTTATTTTACTTTTTGTTCTTCTTTGTTTTCTTCCCTTCTGCCGAGGGAAGTAGGGAGGGCTGGGCTGGGGTCGAGAATTGCTATATAATGAATTTCATTAATACCTCCTCCTAGTACATCCTAGGGATTTGTCTTCTCTGTCAAATCTTTGTTTTTACCTAGTTTCGGAGATAAGTACCTACCTAGGTATCTTATCTTTCTGTTTGTTTGTTGTTGCCCTACTATGATCTGTGTGAGGGGTAGATATGATACCTAGATCTGCACAGGTCAAGTTAGTTGAATGTAAAGTGAAGTCTTCTTATACCTATGCGATCCTCCCGGCTGTCCGAGATTGGGCGCTATAGTGCAATGATAAGGCATTGACGAGTTTCCGGAAACCTATGGAGAGAGATAGATAGATGTTAACGACAATGAAGTGCTATTGAAAGACTTATACATCTTAGCAAGGCGTTTCGTCGACTTAGCGAAGAGGGTAGGGGACAGGAATGAGGTCCGTTCTAATAAACATTAGAATCGTGCTTTTTGCTATATACTACTACTATGACTCATATACTACCTTGTCCACTCCCCCGTCCGAAGACATGAGTCCGCCAAAAGATATCGTGTTTCCAACCTGGAATCAGGACCCTCCATTAAGATATACACATTTCGCACCTTACTACTACTCTCAACCATACTACTAACATCATCCATATGCTACCCATTCCTTTCAGTGGAAAGGTCCCCGAACTGTATTCAGAGGAGTGGTAGACCTCTGACCGAGCGGGAAACTTCAAGCCTTGTAGGTGGGCTTCGATGGAGGCTGATACACCGGTGGGTCCGATGCAGGGTAGACGTTCTTGTGCGAGCTGGAGGCTTGGGCGGAGCACGAGGTAGCGTAGGAACAGGTGCTTGAGCTCTCGGTGCAGACAGAGGCGGAGTAGCGGTTGTTGGTGATGACAGTCTTGTATGCGAATGCAGACTTCTTGGTGACTACTTTGGGGACGTACGAAGAGATTCTGAAAGCCCAATTATTAGTGTCTTGCGATTGTTTCCAGTTCAAGTGGACAGCAGGAAAGTACTTACATGGCTGTCTTGGGCACTTGCGTGGTCTCCGGGCACATGCTAGCCGAGTAGGTGGCATGAGTCGAGGTGCGGTTGAACGGGATAGTGATAGTCTTGCAGATGACCTTGGTGGAATGATCTGGGATTGTGACGGTCTTTACGACCGGAACGTGCTTGGTGACAGTGTATGCACTGGGGACTGTGTAGCGTCAGCGTGAGCGTTGAATGATCTATGAGTTGGACTGCCGCACGGTATTTAGTCGTCACGTAAGCATTTGGCACATAGGTCGTGAACACTTTGGGCTTGTACGCCGTCTTCGTGACCGTCACCGTGTCTTTGTATGGCATTTGCTTGGTCGTGGTGAAGTACACGGCGTTGCAAGTGCTCTTGGTGACACACACTGGACCGCTGTAGGCATTAGGGTCGCCATTGCCATAGCTGGGTGGGTAGGAGTTGTCGCCTTGACCTCCGCCCGGCAAGGCGGCAGCAGCGCCAGCAATGGCGAGAATAGCAGTGATAATCTGCATCTTGTGTGTCTGATGGGAGGTTTTCGCGACTCGTTGGTCTGTCGTTTAATGAGCGAAAGTGGTTGCGTCGTGAGGAAGAGCTTAAACATGCTTGTGCAAGTAGTCCTTCATATATATCACATAGATTCCGATGAGCGGCTCATTGATGATGCTTCATTGGCACTAATTGTCGACTCCAGAAACATGGCGAGGTTCCGTATGCCTCCATCCAGCTTCTTGGCTGCTTTACTTGGTGATTCAGCAGCATGGCGAGGTGTTGATTGGCCATGCATTGCCATGTCTCACAGTTTTCATTGCCCATACGCATCATCGAAGTTGTTGTGAACCACGAACAGACGGATTGAGTTGAGCAAAGCTGGGCAATAGTTCTCGCGGACGTGCCGGAAGACAAAAGCTGACATAGAGTGCAAGCTCACTCGACACTCCAACACGCTAGATTGCTCATCATGATTCTTTCAAATGCTCAATGGGGAATTTTAATGTTTCGTTCGCCCTCTACGCAAACGGAGTTTGGTTCGAACCATTCGGATCCATTGGAAGAAACCAGACTCCAATATCGTTGCGTAAAATGGATTCGAGCCAGACTGTTTGGAGGATGGACGATGTAGTACATGTCTAAGCACAAGCGATCGTTGATGTCGCGATGAACAGTTTGTAGGTTGAAATGTCGTCTGATCGATGGCAGAATGAGGGGGAGAAGGAGAGGGAAATGGAGAAGAGGAGGAAAGGAGTAGGGAAGGGAGACGTGACACTGTTCTCAAAATCTTAATAAGCTGGACTGCCAAGACAGAAACAGATCGACTCTCCTTTTGCTGCCCCCCGACTCTTCCTTACCTTCTATTATCAGAAGTCTTTATCCTGCTTATTGCCCTGTAATACGTTTGTCCTGCATTCCGACAATGCACTCCTCATATGCGTCCACTCATATTGCGAAATCTTGCCCAGTCGTAATGTCCCAAGCGAACGAGCCCACACCGAGCACTATACTCTTGACGATGAGATGAGGAAGAGCAAGGAATCCCGAGTGTGCTCGGAATGTGGCTCTATACGATGAATGCATCACCCATATGAGCATCTGCACTGAGGTTTCGTCTCAAGGGAGACAATCTCTATCGACTCCTGTCAGCTGTTGTAGTTTTCCGAACGCGCGAGTGAGCCGTTTCGATTCAAACATCACAACCCATCGCACAACGATAGCCATGCACAAAGAGAAGAGACAGTGCATGCGGAGCGGCCGAAGCAGTCGTCGCCAATAATGTGGCATCATAGCCGGCCGACAAGGACCCTCCGATTCCTTCGATCCAGAGCCGAGAGGCTGGCTATTCGGGCCCCAGAAGAAGAAAAGAGCTCTTTTTCGGAAAGCTCTCGCCGAAAGACGAAGCATTGGGAACACTACCTCCTAGAACATGCCATTTGAGCATTCTTTGCTGATCTTCTCTTGGCTTCTACCAAAATTGAGGAACATCCAGCAATGGGCTAGCCTCCGCAACTGCTTCCTAGCTGGGCACAATGGGGGAAAAAGGATCCAAGACATGAGCGATCGCATTGCAACTGTAGCGTGCGTAGAGGCTTCAGGGTTCTTTCAGTTCAGCAGAAAGAGTGATTTCTTTTTTCTTTTTTTCCAGTTCAGTGGTTGGACTTCTTGGATCTGCATGCATATGGTGTCAAACTTGCGGTGTGAATGGAATTGTTCAGTTCAGCGTGAAAAGAAAAACGCGTAGACTGCGGCAAAGCTATACTGACATACATACACATACATCATGCATCTAATAGTGTCAGTGCCGTGCGTACTTTCATTTTGGTGGCGGGGCCTTGATCACCATCCATCCCTTTAACCCCCGATGAAGGAAACGGTCGGCTTATGAAGGGATTAGATTTGATCGAGTGAGTACGCAGATTGCCCATCTCATGATGTATGTGTACCTATTCCTAAGAAAAGTGTCCATCCACCTGGAGCAATCGAACCACTGTAAGGTAAGGTAGATAGGTAGATCTCAACTACTAGCTCGGCAGCTCTCCTCTCGGCCTGCAGAGCTAGTCTAGTCTATACACGCAACACTATGAATCCTTCGACGGGGAGGATCGGTCTGGCCAGATCGGTAGTTTCGCACTATGTAATATATGTATACACTCGTACCACTTGTCGTGAATCTGCGAATCCCTTGCCTAGGAACCTAGATAGCATGTGAATTCCTGGGGAAGGTTGGTTCTATACCTAGGTAAAGCGAAGGTACATTGTAAGGAAGCTGTCAAAGTGTCAATAAAAAGTGTGCTGCCTATTCTTGGTTAGACGCGAGTTTGATGGATGCTTTTGTGCGAACATGCCTTCGTACTAACTACTACCTGCATTACCTTAGTGCAGATTTCACTTCACAACAAATGCAAAATGCAGTGCACTGGATGTCTATGCACAAACTATGCACTATCACAGTTTCGATGGCGTACATGCTTGTACACCAATACAGAAAACCACACCCCATGAAGCCAAGATAACACAGCCTGCAGAAAGTGTAGTATATAAAATTGCATTGTCACCGAGCGGGAAATGCTGCTTCGATTCAGTGAGGAGGAGGAGCTGCAGTAGTACCTACAGTACCTCCTCACTGCAGTAGTTACATAGTTAGTACCTCCACAGCAGGTATACCTGCAGTCGTGAAAGTCTGTCGTCCGTCAAGCTCTCAACCAAGTGGGACATCTTCACAAATATTTCCCTCCTCAGAAACGCAAGATGATATCGTGTGGCAGATCTGCTTTTCCTCGAAACGGAAGAAGATCTACCTACCTACCTGTTGAAAAGAGAAAATGGTCCCGCTTGGCCAACCTGGTGTATGTATTGTGACGGAACGGGTTCGTGGGAAAGAACAGGGCAAACGCCACGCGAGCCCACGGCAGATCGTGAGATCCCACGATCTTGTTAGTGGTAGTGATGATAGTGGTGGTGGTGTCAGATCTGATCGGGCCAAGATATTGTATTGGCATTGGAAGGCGTATGGGAGCGACGGCTGCTCCGTTGCCAGAAAAAAAGACAATAATGATATACCAACCATTATTGCCGCTTTTGGGGAATCATACCTCATACTGTCGAAGGTGGCGCTATACCGATAGCTTCGTCTTGTGCAGCTAGCTGCTGGAAGTTAATGTTGCTCGGAATGGGTTGATCGACCTCACTTTAGTGAGTCCTTTTGCTGCTGATGCATCTGCATGCTGCGCTCGGTATGACATCGATGGAGGAGGCGAATCTGCTATGGCACAGGTAAGAAGAGGTAGGAGGAGGATGAGCGGAAGTTTCGCTCGTGCAGAGCGATGGGTGGAGAAAGACAGATCTTACCTATAATGCAATGAGCGTAAATGCAAGGTCCCCAACTTCAGTCTCCTGTATCGACGATTTCGGACTATGCAAGAGTCTCTTTCAAGAAGAGGAGAGTGATGGTGATACCGTCATATAGCTCTGTTTTCTCCCCGTTCCGCGTGTCCATCATCGATACACCTGTTTTAGCCCATGAAAACAGTGGGACTATCTGCTGCCATTGCCTTGTGGAAAAAGATTAAGCAGAAGTTGTGCTGCGGTTCCAGTGAGCTTAACAGTACTGCCATTCCCGCGCAGCCTGCTCGATCTACTCCTCCTCCTCCTCCTCTTCCAACCACTTCTTCTCCTGCTTCTTCTTCATCACCTCAGAAGACTCACGAATCAAAAATTGTACCATCTTTGTCGATAACATCGCAGCCATCGACCGCTGCGAAACCAATTGTACCATCATCAACATCATCACGAGCCACTGTACATCATCAGCCAACAACAAGTTTTAAAAAGACGAAAATGCAGCGCCCAACGAGTATGGTCGCCCCTTCGACACCACAAAAGAATAATATCTCCACAAATTTCAATGGCACGAATGGAATGACCGATTCCGGTTACTCCTCTCCCATCTCGCCTTCGCTCCATAACGGAGGATCGAACCGAGGCAGCACCAGAATGAGCGCGAGCTACTCAGCTTTCCGCAGCTCATTCGGTGGAGGACAGCAAAAGTCATCCATTGTGCAAGATACAGCATACACTCTCAAGAGGAAGAGTGCTTCCGAACTGGGCGCCGGAATCAGCGAGACGGCCGATAATGTTTCTTTTATTAATCTGGTCGAGTGGATTCGCTCGGAGCGATTGCAGACTCTGCCACACAAGGGCTCGAGATGGGATACTGTTCTCATTCGAGCGTTGTATTTCGCAGAGAGACTGCATGGCTTTGAGGTGGGCTTGAAAGCTCATGCGTTGGAAACTGAGCATGCAGCGCAATTGGGCTACGGCCATATCAGACTTCTACTGGAGGTCAGTATCACTTGGCAATGGATGTGCCGGCCAGTCGTTGTGGAGCTTTGCTGATTACTCTCGATAGCTCGGACACTCCAACAGTCTTGCCCTCGACAGCGCATTTGGTTTCATCTACCGATGCTCATCTGCAGTGTCAGTTCTCCTCGCACGCTCAGAAGTGCTCAAGCTCTCTGGTGACGTCTATCAGCAACTGTAAGCATGGGATCTAATCACGCACCTCGATGACGCGCTAATATGGCTGTGAAGATGCTTCATGTATACCGACCTCTTGGCCCTCGTGGTCGATGTCGCTGTGCGGTTCTATCGCACGGTGCACGGCAGCGCGGGCCAGTCTGCGAGCCTGGACATGTATGAGGTCTTTGGCGAGACCATTACCACTTTCCGACAGCGCCGAGAAGCAATCACCAAAGCGATCTGGAAAGAGCAGATTGAGGCGGACGGGACCCTAGATGATAGTGTCGACGTCGACCACTTGAGCCGCTGGCTCGCGCCCCAGGACCGTGTGCTCGCCACCCTTGCGCAGGATCACACACTGATCGCCAATGATATGGCAGAGTTCACGGGAGTGTGGTTCCTCGATGATCTCTCGGCTTTTGTCAAGAGCAACGATTCCACACTTCTGGTCAATGGGCCCCCCGGTTCTGGTAAGACGACTCTCTCAGCAGCGTTGGCAGAGCGTCTGCAGCGCCCCGTGGCTCGCAAAGGGTACACGACCGCGTTCTGCTCGGTCGGAGCAGTGCCATCGCAAGCGACCAGCTTGAGTGTGGTCAAAGCCTTGCTTCATCAGATCTACACCATCCGCGTGGGTAATGTGGGCTTGTACCAAGCCGTCGTGACTGCCTACGAGCGAGCACGCTACACCGCAGACCCATCCAAGTATGAAGATTTGCTCTGGGAAGCACTGGAGAATGCTCTTCGCAGCCCACTTCAGAATGCTCCCAGTCTCGTCCTCATCGTCGAAGGGATCGACGAGATCATCGGTGGGCAGTCTGCGGGCCAAGCGCTTCTTCAACGACTTGTCCATGCTGTGGAGCAGGGCCACGGGGTCCAGCTGATTGCAATGGCTCAAGATCTCAAGCTCCCTACAGGTGCACGTGGCACGAGCCGTGGCATTACGGAGACAGACACCAAGGGTGACATCCACGAAGTCGTGATCAAGACGTTGATCAAGTCTGCCCACTTCCGAGGAAAGACAGGACGCGAGCAGGAATCAGTCGCAGAGTATGTGATTGCTGCGGCCGACGGAAACTTCTTGTGGGCTGAGCTCACATCGGAAGTTCTGAGGCTCGAGAAGTCTCCGCAAGATCTCGACAATGCTGTGAAGGATCTGAGCAAGTCGAAGAAATCCATCGACGAGCTGACCCTTCTGTTGCTCACCCGACTGCAACCGTCTGAGGATGCCAAGCTGCTCCTGTCGTTCCTCGTCAACGCAGCTCGTCCGCTGACCTGGGACGAAATCGAAAGCTTGTACACGATCAATGTTCAGACTGCCAACAGGTCGGAGCGCCGAGTAGACGTGCACTCCATCGTGGCAACACTGGCCCCTCTGCTCGACATCCAGGAAGACATCATCCGCCCCAGGCACGCTTCAGTGCAAACAGCTACACGGAACCTGTTCCAGAGCGGCAAGATTACAATTCCAGTCAAGGACCAAAAGCTAGACCTGCTGCTGCGCATCCTGGCATACACCAAGATGTCCTTGACAGAGAAGGGCGAGCCAACTCTCGACGATACTGACCGAACGGTGGTCGAGCACAACTTCAGCCGTTACCCGCTGCTCGAGTATGTCATTCGATACTATCCATGGCATCTTCAGCAATCGGGCGTGATCACTCAAGGAAAGCCCACCGAGCCCAAGATCAGTCCTGAGCTGCAGAAGATGTTCCCCGAGAGTACTGTCATGGCTGTCCTCGAATGGCTCGTGTGGGACGATCAATTCCCGGGAGCGCAGGAAGTCGAGGTACACGATATGGTACGCCGTGTGCGTACCAAGATCTTGACTGAGAAACACCCAGCTGTTCTGCAGAGCTACATCAACACTGCATGCTACTGGGAAGTCCTCGAAGACTGGACCAAGGCCGGCGAGCTCTATTACCCCATCTGCACCATTGGTCGTACGATCTTGAGTGTATTGCACCCAGTCGTGGTGGAGTCTGCCGTGCGTTACATCCGTATTACCGACTCGTACACCTCTAGCACCAGGACAGACATCATCACTCGCCGCGAGCAAACATTCATCTTGCTGATTTCGGCTTATGAACGCCAATTCGGCATGAGCTCCGAGGTCGTGATTCGTACACGAGAGCGTCTGGTAGAGCTCTACATTGCTATCGGCGAGGAAGAGCATGCAAGGGATATCCTCAAGATCATTCACGGCCACTCCAGCGACAGCAATGGCACGACTGGCGGATCTACTCGAGCGGTCGACGAGCGATTCGTAGTCAAGTTCGGCAAGCAGAAGCATGGTCAAGAGCTCGGAGAATACGACAGTGGAATCTTCATCGACGACGAGAAGGATGAAGATGCCTTGGTCGTCATCGATGTTGGCCAAGCCGATGTCATCCTCCGTGAGATTGATGAAATGATTGCTCGTCAAGAGTTTGTCCGAGCTGAGCAGACCTATGTTGAGTTGTGGCAGCGCCTCTCAGAGACGTGCCGTACCTCGCTCGCTGTGGAGTGGCACGAGAAGAAGATCCAGGTCGTCCAGGCATATTCCCGATATCTGCAGACGCAGAAGCGTACCACAGAAGCCACGAGCTTGACCATGTCGATCTGGCGGGAGTACGAGCACCATGAGCTCTCCTACTCCGAGAAGATCGTGAAAAGGCTCACCGAGTCTGCAGCTTTCCTCAAGAGCGTCGGAGAGTATTCTGCTGCCTTGTCGATCCACAAGCACGCGTCGTACTACTACAAGAATGTCCGCCAGGAGGAGTCCAAATCATTGACCGAAATCGAGGAGGAGATGACTGTGATCAGCAACCTCGCTTTGACGAAGGCGACCCAGGACACCAAGAGCACATCCTCTTCATCTAGCAACGAACAGTACGACATGTTCCGTGTTCTCATCAGTAACAAGAGCAAGTCTGTCGAGGCTTCTACCCTCTCACTGGCGAAGACTCTGACGCAGAGATACATCGAGGAGAAGCAGTACACTCAGGCCATATCGGTCATTCAGGTGACACTCGACCGAACTTGGAGCTCATTCCTGTCCAAGTCCCTCCACGAAGTGACAATTGCATCTTCGTTCCAAAAGGAGTCCATTGAGCTGGTTGAGCGTCTGGCCGAGGTGTACATCTTGCAGCGACGTTTCGAGAAGGCCGAAGACATTTACGTGCGACTGTTCCGAGCAGCGCTCACCAGCCCGAAGGATACCGCTCTCCTGGATAGGGCCAAGACACTGATCATCAACTTCTATCAAGACCGTGGCCACCCCAGCAAGATCATTGCCGTGTATCAGGAGCTTCTGGCAGTATACCGCAGGACGCTGGGCCCCAGCCATGAGATTACCATCACCACTCTCTACGAGCTGGGATCGAGATGCAGAAAGCACGCACGAAGCCACCCATACTGGATCGAGTACTACCAGCAGATAGTCACCGTGCTGAACAAAGATTCGACCACTGTGCACGTCCGCGCGATGGATGCCACCATCATTGTCGCCGAGTCCTACTGGGAGGAGCGCAGATATAGCGACGCTGTCGCGGCATATGCCATTATCTGGAACACTTTCGTGCAGAAGCACAAGGAGTTCCAGCTCTTTTCGGACGCAAATTTCGTCTCCAGCATCTATGAGCGATACTACCAGTCTTTGGAAGAGACCAAGGCTGATTATGAAGTTCTGCTCCAGGTCACAAAGCAGTACCGAGAGACGACAAAGGCAGTCTTTGGTGCTACGTCGACGATCGCAGTCCAGGCTACTGTTGCACTCGCGCGCGTCACTGAACAGAGCGAGTCGCGCATGGAGGAATCCATTGCCCTTTACGAAGAGGCTTCCAAGAGTGCGTCCCAATCAGACTCTTCCTCATCATCCAGCAACTTCGACTCGTCGGAGCTGCGCCAGAGTCTCACAGGGCTGTACAAGAAGCGCATCTTCCAGTCGTCCTCATCTGCCAACTCCGATACCATTTCCAAGGCCGTTTCGGTGTACCAGGATCAATTTTCCGACTACAAAAACAAGTACACGTACTCGCACCAGGAGACATTGAACAGTCTGCGTGAGCTATCGCTGCTCTATGTGCGTCAACAGAAGACCGACCTGGCAGCAAAGGAGCTGAACACGGCCCTCATCACGATCGCTCAGCAAGAGACCTCCTCCGAGCGGATGTATGAGTCTGCCGTATCTCTTGTCCAGACATACCGGGCTGCGAACCTGATTCAGCAGTGCACACAGATTGTGGAAGAGATGCACTACCAGTTGGTGGTGCGTGAAAAGCGGTCGAGCTCGTCTTTCAGCGTGGTCGAGGCCAGTCATGCAGCGCTGTTCTTCCTCGCTACCCTGGAGTACCAATTGCGCCAGGATGTGGCCATTACGCTGTCCGAAATCATGGCCAGCTTGAGCGCCGAAGCATTCATGTACGGCAACTTCAAGCAATTGGTGAAGAACAACGCACCATTGGACAGGCTTCTGCTCGCTGCTGCGCCGCTTCGGTACTTGCTGCTTCGGGCAAACCGCACCGGTCTCATTGCCGCGGTCGATCACGAGTGCGTACATATCTTCGAGCAACGCGAGGCATCCAATGTGCAGCTTCTGAGCAAGGAATCGCCACGCTACTTCATCGTCGGCATTCTCGAGCACATTGCGAACCGCAAATGCAACGACTTTGTGCGCGCCGTCATCCTGGCTTCGAACGGCACTCTCAAGAAGCTGGTGGACACCAACAAGTTCGCCGATGCACACGATATTGCAAAGATGACCTTCATGTATGCTCAGCATCGCAAAGGTTACCGTGGTCCCAAGGGCATTTCTCGTGGCTTCGAGCTGGCTTCATACCTCGACGGTCGCGGCGAGAACAGGTGCCCTGATCCCGAGCTTCGCAAGAAGCTATTGCAATTGTCCAACAAGATCGTCAAGGACATTATCGCCATCTGCCGCGAAGAGAATATCAACTTTGCTCAGGTGCCACTCAAGGAGCTAAACGAGCTGATTGCTTTGCTCGGCGAGCAGCAAGATTACGACACACTGGAGGTGAGTAGTAGTACATGTAGAGTCTGGAATGGGCCCGCCCGCCGTGCTGATACTGACCAATTTTTCCTTCTTATAGATGCTCCTCACCGAGTTGTGGACAACTCGCGAAGCGCAAAAGAAGTGGGCTCCAGAAGTCCTTCTCCTCCTCGGCCGCCGTCTCATCTGCGCTCGATACCTCGCCGGTCGACAGATCAAAGCCCTCCGACTCGCCGAAGACATCGCCTACAACCTTCGTCGCGTCAACGGCATCAAGAGCTCAGCCACTCTCGAGGCTTACGGTCTGTTGGCAGAACTGTACACCTCCATCGGAGGCAACTACCAGAAAGAGGCAGGAGCAGGAGACAAGTCCGCAGCAGGGCTAGCTGCAGACCACTTCAGGAAAGCAGTCGTGATACACGAAGATATCCTTCGCTGGCTGCGATCTGACGCGACCGGTGGCGACGTAGATGATGGAGTGGATATCGACGATGATGACAGCGCGGCCCAGATTCTGGCTGAGCACGGCATCCATCACGACACCCACGGACAACACCAGGACGTTGAAGGCACCGGATTCAGCACCGCCCAGCGCGGACAGCTCATCAAGTGGCATCTCCGTCTGCTGAAGTTGGCTTACCAGCGATATGGAAGCTGGCCCAAGGACTACAAGCACTATGAGAGCCTCAATGCTCAACTTTTCCGCACCTTTGCCACGGAGCTGAAGGGTGTGGAAGGTGTTGAGAAGTGGCAGGCCAAGGGCTTCGGCGCAGGCAAGGCTGAGAGTAATGAGGGTGCTTTCCAGGGTAATCGTGAGTGGGAGATTGTTTCGGCGTAGTGAGGGAGATTGGGGAAGTCCTGTAGCGAATGAATGGATGAATGATGATGTATATAGATCTTGATGATGATTTCGTTCATCGGGAAAAAGGAGGCGTTGTCGCGAGTATTCATTACATGCATTCGGGTGGTGTTTCGGTTGGCAGTACCTGGTAATACATAGGGAGTGAAGTAACGAATTTCTTTGCAAGTAATCATCGTAGAACAGAGTTTGGGCGAGAGAGGAAAAACACCTCCATCGGCTCCCGGAAGAAAGTATTGTCCGTCCCAAGGGAAATTTCGCCGACTCTCACGATCACAAGCTCCATCATCTGCCCCTCACTCAAGCAACCTCTCATTTCACATGCAACCTGAAGTCATCCCCCCCACTCCCCCTGTTCGTACCTGAGAGACGATTGCCCGGTTGAAGCTGACACCAACAGCAAACAGCTGCAGCAGAACCAGTTCAGTTCCCAATGCCTGACTAGAACTGAACAGAACTTGGTAAACTTTGTCGAAATAGTTGGCTACGAACCAGACTTTCCCGCATCTTTGCCTACCACCTCCTACATAGGTACTGTGTCGTATGACGATGACGACGATGATGATGATGATGATGATGACTTAATGGAGGGTAGGTATGTACATATATATGTGTCTCTCTGGATGTAGGTATTAAAGAAGTTCTTCTCAAATCCGATTTCTATACCATCCAAATCCAGAACCAGAACCCAAACCAAAACACCAAAACCCAACAATAACTATGTCCGGTCTCCTCAACAAAGCCAAAGAAGCCATGGGCAAGAGCAGCGGAGGTTCCACTGATGCCGCCACCGGAGGAGCAGGAGGTACTCAATCTGGAATTGAAAAGGGAATTAGTGGTGCTGGTCACACTCGTAAGCTTCATTCTCTCTCTACATTTATCTCATTTCCCAATGTGACGACTGACGACATGGGTGTGTTCTTTGCTTCTAGAAATCGACAATGCGACGGATCGCTTGGGAATGGGAGACAAGTATGATGACAAGATTAATAAACTTGCCGATGGGCAGATTAATAAGAATGTGCCTGGGGGTGCGACGAAGTAGAGGGAATGTGAATTGGTGCCAATTGGGTGAGAAGAGGATGATGATGATGATGATGAAGGCGATATGTGGTACACACACATCAAAGACATTATTGATATATGTCGAGTGGCAGGGAGTTCAATGAGAATGAATCATCAATCACCACTGTCATCGGTACCCTTCCTCTTCTTCTTTTTCTTCTTCATCTTCAAAGCCGAAATCCACAAAAACGAAACCCCATAATCCGGATCACTTTCCTCCAACTTCCCTTCTCCAGCTTCAATCACTTCCGCTTCCACACCCTCAAACCCCGCAGCCGTAACCATGGCCGTATTACCTTCCACGTCATAGCTACTCCAAAACATCCCATGACCCATCATTTCACCATGAATCTCCGCCGAATCGATCGTCGCCGTGTTAAACACCAACATACAGCCCGGTTTGAGCCAGGAGAAAATCTTGGCGAGCATAGCTTTCTGCTCTTCACGAGGGAGATGGAAAATGGCGTAGAAGCAGGTAATGCCGTCGAAAGTTTCGGGTGCAAATTCGAGAGTGGCCATGTCGCCGGCGATGAATGCGGCTTCGGGACAGCGAGATGTCGCCATGCGGATTTGTGTGCGCGAGATGTCGTTGCCGATGACGGAGGCGCCGCGGTCGAGAAGCATTTTCGTAATGGGGATTCCGGGACCGCAGCCGAGTTCGAGAATGTGAGGATGGGGGCGTGCATTCTGAAGTACTTTGTCGGTATATCTTTGACGAGGAGATTCTTGGCTGTTGGCCCAGTCGAGATACCTGATGTGTTTGTGGTTATCTTCTGCGGAATTCGACGTCCTTTTCGGAGGACACATACCAGTCGGCAAGGTGATCGTAGGCTTGCTCGTTGATCTGCTTCGGGTCGTCCATGATCAAGTCTGTTTAATGGACGATATGACGATGTTCGATGGCGGATCCTCGAAAGCTTGTATAAAGGACGATCCAGTGTCGTCACTCGTATGTAACCAACGCACGCAACCTCGAATTTCGGTCATGTGCGAGGTCGTCGTTCTGAATATGAATGCGAAGTCGACTATGACTCCAGTCGCAAATGTTGTTACATGTTGTCAGTTGACAGACGATGGTTGCGGTGTCCCAGTTGGTGTAAATCCTTCGCCAAGGCCGGGTTGGCTGGTTCATCCTTCAGCAAGCCGCACATCCCTCCCGCACCCACATCGATACACCTCACGACATGCGGACAACATGATCCCATCCGGCCATTTTAAGACTCTTGCCCTCCCTTTCTATGCCTGGCGAGCCTAGCAAAAGGACCTGTGCCATGGAGATGAATCCTGGGCAGACGATGCTCGCGAGATTTGGACGGCGTATCGGCTTCAGAAGACGTGTCTGAAACGTTGCTCAAAGGACTGTGGTGCTCTACTGCTGCTGGTACAGTGGCAGATTGGGGCGACGCTGAAATCTCCGATTCGCTATTGTGCGCTTCTCCTGCCTCGCTGTCCTCTGCTTGTCGATCTTCTGGCACCCCTTTGGTCACATCCAGCATGGACAACGAGGGAAATGACATTGCAATGCTTTTCCTCTTCGCGTGGTATCGGGAAAATCGATTGCTCACTCCACCGCTCGGCTCGACCGGTGTATGAACCACAAACTCTTGTTGCAATCGATCCTCCAAGAGTGCTTGCTTGAATTCGGCGCTGCGGTAGTAGCGCCTGTCGTCCTTTCTCGTGTCTCGAGGCATTGGGTTCAGAGAGTGGCTGTCGGGAGACGTAGGCGGCTGGTGATGGTAGTCGGTATTTTCGCTGATGAGATTGCCTCGGGAAGCATTATATAGGTGATTGTACATGGCTTCGAAAGCGTTCGATATATGATTCTGATGTAATCCCAATTTTACCAATTACCAGGCAACTGCGCAAGTGGAGCACGAAACCGAATGAGCCAACGTCTTTTTGACGTCCCGAGCCATTTAAAATACCCAAAAAGTCTGCTCTGGGTGAAGAAAAGAAAGAATCGTCGGCTGTTTCGCGTGAACGGTCCGTTCATCTCGGACTAGCGTTGTGAGACGTCAGCAGCTCGGTCTGGACATTCCATTCCCCATATGCACAAATCGATCTGGCCGACTGACTGGCCGTTCACATTCCGGCTCCCGGAATGCACGAGTTGTTGATTGTATATAACTAATTCCCTACGATCGGTGCAATCAGTAGAGCCTGCTGGCACTATGCATTGATCCCCCAGAGAACACGCGATCCACTTGTGTAATATATCAGATAGATTCCGCTGAGCCACCTCCTCTTTCATATTCCATGTGCCACAGCAATATGTATCGTGGCGTACACCTATACCTCCTAACTCCGCGCTGGAAGTTCCCGTCATGTCTGTCCTCGGTCGCTACCTGACCTATTTGATACTAAGTTACCTACCTCCTACCGGTAGCTTGCGTACGCAAAAGTTACCTACCTAGTTAAGGAGGTAAGGACTGTGTCAAGTAGCAGCGCGCACGTGCATTCAAAAAAGAAAAAGAGGGAAAAGAAAAGGAAGAAAAAAAAAGGAAAAATGCCCTCTCTCCTAGATCGGAGAACATTACATGTCTAGACGGCAGTTTGGCAGTATACATACCTACAGCAAAGCAAGCACCTCGTATTATGTATACTCAAATCTATTTAGCCCTATCTGCCTTTACGAAGTTAGAGAGCAAAGACGAATGTCCAATCTGTAAGGCGTACCCTACTCGGTCCTTTCCTACAGGTCGGTATATAAGTACAGACCAACTACATTACCCAAATAGAGGGCTCTAACCTTAGCAAAGAAAGGGGAAAAAGCAAGCGAAAAGCGAAAGAAAAAGAAAAAGAAAGGTAAATGTAATCCTGTGCGTCCTCGATCTGATGAGGAATATTTCGATTCGAGCCTAACCTACCAGAAAGCTTCTTGCATTTTTTTCACCCCTTACTGCGGGCCCGCGGGGAATCTCGTATATCAAGAAACTCGGCTCTTTACTCTGAAGACGCATATACATACCTGCCTCAGGTACACAAGGATCTGGACCTTGTAGATGAAGCATACCATATGCATCCATATCTACCTGCTCAAACATTCAAAGACAACCTGATTCCATATTGCCCTCCCTCTCACTTCTTCTGCTCACAACATATGCAACTGGCGAGGATCTTTCTGTCCCTTATACCGAAAGCGAGTTTCGTCCTTTGGCAGAGCCTTGTGACCTAGCCTCTTCGTTTTCGATTCTGGGGAGGCAATTCGGTGCCAGATGTCTCTTTTCGGCTTGCCCTCTTTGCGAAGAAACACTGGCAGCCAATCCCCGCTCTGATCGTGGAAATCAAATCTCCTCTGCGCCCATTCGGTGTCCGTCAAGCCTTCCAGATCTAAATTGTCCAGCCCCCATTCCTCGGTGAGATTCATACCATCTACCAGGTCGGCCAAATCCACGTATTCCATGATTTCAACCAAGCTTTGAGCCAGAACGTCAAGTCTGGGAAAAGGCAGACCTTTCATGCTCAACTCAATGCAGCCCGACGAGCACGATAGATGATGAACCCATGCAGGTACGAGGTGGAAGAAACACCGATAGCCCAGGAACTTGAAGCGCGGGAAGCGGTGGTCGATGGTCCCGTTGGGGATCATGGCGGATGGCCGGAAAGGTTGAATAGTAGCTTGTTGCTCAGTCACCAGCTCAGTGGCATCTGCGAGCCTTTCGTCTTGTACGCACAGGATCCAGTCCTTTAGGGATTGAGCTCGAGTGATGTGTTCATCTCGCCGTGGTCACTTACCGTCATGTTCCTGAGAGCTCCATAGTAGATTAGCGCGGCTTCACGCGCGAAGCAGCATGGGATATCTGCTTGTCGTAGGAGACTGACGACGGTGGCCATCAGATCCGCTCCCAGTGAGTCCGGTTCTATGTCAGATGGGAGGCCTTGCACCGACTCATCAAAACACACTGCCAGTGGGACCTCCTCGTCTGGCTCTATCGTTGTCGTGGAACCGTTGACAAGCTCGTTCTCGCCCGGAGCGGCTGCAATGGAGGAGTCGTCCATTCGAGTCGTTGCTGTGAGGAGAGAAACATGGTGTGTTTGAACGTGTGGGTGTTGGAATAGGACGCGATCGGGGACAAAAGCAAAGTGGGGTGCTGCATTGGCCAATCAGCGGCGGCGACGAGGCGCCGAAGTGCATAGCGCGCTTACATCCCTGCACCCCTATATTCGTCTATGCTCTCTGTTCAGCTTGCCGACTTCCAAACCCATCGAACATGAATTCTCGATTCGGTCATGTCACCCCCGCGAATCTGGCCACAACGAGCGAGGTCTCTCGCGACTCTCTTTCATTCCATATCTAAATCGAACCCGACGAACGCACGCAACATGTCCGCGCTTCCCGAGCCTATCGAAGAAGAGAGTCTCACGTGCTTCAAAAGTTCGCGCTATTACCCAGCGAAAGTTGGGCAAGTGATTCGAGACGAGTACAAAGTACAAGCAAAGCTGGGCTATGGTGCTACTTCCACCACCTGGCTCTGTGCCTATAAGAAGTATGCCATTACTTTTCCCCATCTGCCGCAATAACCAATGCTTTCGCGGCTCAGCAGCTCGTTCAAGGTGATGAAACTCGCGACGGCGAACCAAGGCGATACAAGAGAAGCACGCGTATTTAAGCATCTTCATAATCACGCGGCGAACTCCCAGAATCCCGGGAGATATTGCGTGCGCCAGCCAGAGGACATCTTCACCATTATTGCCGATGGCCATCATCATCAGTGCTTCATTTTCGAGCCGCTTGGACCAAGCCTCCTAGAATTTTCATCATGGAGGACTTCGCAATCTTTTCACATTGAAGAGGTCCGCCGGATGATCATTTACATTCTACACGCTGTAAATTTTCTCCATGAGCACAATGTCATTCACACGGGTAAGTCGACGGTGCAGTCAATCTTGGAATTAGCACGACTTACGCAGGAGATCTAGATATCAAATTGGATAATATCCAGATCACGCTCCCTGACAATGAAGAGGACATCTTGAAAGCCCTCGTAGCTTCCGAGAAAGAAAGCCCAAGTTTTGCCAAGATGAGTCCGGATGGATTCCCTCTTTATCGATCTCGAGAGATGAGACAGGACGAACTTACATATCCAATTCTATGTGATCTCGGTTCGGCAAAAGTCGGATCCCCTCCACACACTGGCACGGTTCAGGCATTACCATATCGTGCTCCGGAGGTCCTACTCGGGTCAAGCTGGGATAGCAAAATCGACATCTGGAGCTTAGGTGTCCTTGTTAGTAAATCACGTACCCAGTGCCGGCTCAGCTAATTAGAGTTCATCAACAGGTCTGGGAGCTAGCGCTCGGAGAGCGGCTGTTTGGACAATCAAATGAAGTCGAGACAGTCAAGCTAATGCTTCAGTATCTGGGCCCTCCGCCAGCAAACTTCTTACTTCGCTGCGCCGCAAAAGACAAGCACTTCGACGAACTAGGTACGGACTTCATTCCTTTGGACATTTCAGCGCTAAGCATCATAGGGAATCTCAAACATGGGGAGCCTGAGCAGGTATCGCTAGAAGAGCGCGTGGACATGGAGCCTGAACACGCACCATTTTTTGATTTTTTGCGGCACATGCTCAGATGGGATCCAGAACAGCGAGCTTCCGCATCCGAGCTCTTGAAACATTCTTGGCTACAATTTGAATAAGTCATCGCTCCACGGGAAGGTAACAAGACCCATTTCCATATGTTGTCGAATGCTATACCTACAAAATCTCGACTGCCGTTGAAGGGCAGAGACCGAGTAGTCACATGAGAAAGAGATGTTCATGTATAGGTATGAAAAGAGTTACAAAGAATAAATAGTACATATTTCGCTGGCCTTAGCAAGGTGGAGTTGCACAGTGATGGCAGCGGCATTGTCGGTGGTACGGGACATCTTCAATCTTACCAATAAACACCACTACCAGGTGAAACCAAGTGTGCGGTGTATATTGACATCCTTCATCGTGAGGCGAGCGCACCCTATGTGACGAGCCACTAGGCTTTTCGCATCAGCTGCTTGGTGTCACCTCCACTCGAGGCGGTCATACGTGTATACCCCGAGCTAGTACACTGTGTCGGCGAGGGATGGGGGGTATGCGTGACTTCGCTGTGTTTACGCATGGCAAGCCTTGATGCACGGAGGCACTGAATAAGGACTTTAGTGGAATTTTGCATTCTGTTTTTGCAAATTGGACCCGAAGCCGCTGCTCGCAATCAAAGAGTTTCTTATGGACCACCCAGCTCTACCAAGTCACCATGTTGCTGAGACGAGCACGGGTCGCCTCGTCTCCCATCTTTTCATGCGACAAGACCTCATACAGCTCGTCTTCATTGATCACACCCCGTTCGATCGCCGCACGCACCTGCTCTCCATGAGAAGTCATCATGAATCTCACATCCTCGAAATCCCGAACTTCTTCGCGAGTGAGGCAGCACTCTATCTTGATCCGCATCATCGAAGCAATATTCAAAATATTGAAATGTAGAGCTTTGCCGAAGAGTGGAAAAGGTCCGACGACTTCGACACTATTGCCGTCCAGAATCCGAGGAGAGCGACGGAAACCTGTAGGAATCAAAAGTGAAGTATTAGAGCAATATAATAATAGCTTCATGGGGAGAGCGAAGAAGAGAGATTTCGAGATCCGAACATCGAACATTTCCACTTATGATTACCTGCTTGTTTAATATCAATCTCAATCCGATGTCTTTCCCCACACGCATCGTACTCCGGCCCCGTTTTGACAAACACCTTCACGATGCCTTCTACCAAGCGTGAATCCGGTATCACCAGACTACATTAAAATTCCCAAAAAGGTCAGAATAAAAAAAAATTTATCACATGTATGCAGAAACAGCCAGCCTACAGTCAGTCATATCAAAGCAAAAACTACCTACCTTACCTACACGGTACCGAATAAATAAAACTTACCGTTCTTCCCCTCTAATCGCCTCCCAAACTCCCCTCATCTTGATATTCGTCACAACGTCCACATCCCGCGTACTCTGCCGACCTCCACGCAACTGCATCGAGAATCCGCCTTGAATGGCATAGGAGTATACTGGCATCTGTACATGATGATGATGATGATGATGATGATGATGATGATGATGATGATCGGGGCCAACATGTTGTCCTTCGAGCAACGAGACAACCAAAAATGTCGCAGAAAGCATATTTTCCAAGGGAGCATACTGGGCATTTGCGGTACGGTCTTCGTCGACTTCTTCGTCGAGGGAGAGGAGGGAGTAGGTTTCTTGTTGAGGAGGCGGCATATTGTTGCTGCTGTTCTGTGCTGTGGGGCTGTGGCGAGAAGGAGGGGAGTTTTTATGGCTGTTCTTTTTAGGTGGTGAATGAAGATCCATGGCGGGCTGTCTACTATTTTGTTTGCGGTGCCAATAGAGATTAAAATAAGTCGTGGAACTGAAATTCGGAATCGGAGGTACGTCCGAATCTGTTTTGTTATAGGAAACGTCTTTGATAAGATCTTGAGAAGTCTTTTGTAAAGGAGCTAGAATTAACTTAAAGGAAAAAGTGATGTAAAGTAAGTAGATGAAAAATCTGTTATGTCTCTATTCTCGATAACAAAAGAAAATTCTGTCTGTGAATACAAAAAAGAATTTTGTTGTTGTTAAGAATACAAAGCCAGTACAATGTAAATGTATCTCGTGAAATCCTCCTCTTCATTCTCGTCTTCTCCGACTTTGTCATATTCCATTCATGAAAAAAGGGTTGGTTGGATGTTTCCCCGTTGCCCCATACATAATGCATTTATGGGGAGCTGCAGAGAAGAGCATCACCAGCCTGCGAGGGTTATTGTTGTCAGTAAAAGTATTCTGTCTGATAAATGGTTTCGCAGTAAGAGCGGGACATACCAAAGGCAAAGTGCAGCACTTGGCTGTGGTGCCGCTCGAGGCACAGCTGCTCTTGAAGGCGTTGACGGAGGAGGTGTCGGAAGCTGGCGAGAAGAAAAAGATCAGCGTCTGGGTCAATTCGAGAAGGTATGAGGGTGGATACTTACGAGCCTCGCAGGTCACGTCGACAACTCCATCGACATCGGCCTGGCAGCAAAGAGGGGTGTCGAGTGCTGGGCAGACGGAACCCGGAGCGCGCTCCTGAATCATGGCTGGGATAGCAGCGGCCATGGCGGCGAAGGCGAGGATGGTGAACTGCATGTTGGCGTTTGTGGGTTCTGGGGGAGGGTTTTTTGGTGAGTGAGGTGGTGTTGGTGTTGCTGTTGTTGGAAGTGAAGCTGTGTTGTCTGGAGTGATGGTGCGTTGTTGGGATGATGAGAGAATGCTAACAGGTGCTGGGAGAGGATACTTATATCTCTGGTTTCCATGCCCATGGCCTCACCTCCGTCTGCTTCGTATCCACGTTACATCTGTCTGACGTCGGACGTCGAATGTGTGGTCTCGGGCCTTATCTCGCATCCCATCCCACAATCCCACGAAGAAGTGTCGATCTCGTCAACACTGGCACGAGCACGGTGTGTGACGAGCTTGGACACGAGCGATCCCGAAAAGAAAATGCTCTGTAGAGTAGCCCAGGCCATGGGATGATACCATGCAAGCGTAACGGCGCCGAGTCGCGGGTGTTTAGCACAGACGACTGGCAACATGGCTTCCGCAGAAAAGTAACTGCGAAGATCTTCATGCAAGTGTGACGGTGCCAAAGTCGACGTCAACAGAGACCAGTGCGTCGCCCCCGGAGCCAATCGCGGCAACGGTGATATCGTATCTCGTCGTCTAAGAAATGGTAGTGAGCCAAGAGATACATACTCAAATAACATGGAGCTCCAAAGGTACCGACTTCTAGTGAGATCGACCCCTTGCATTTCCGAAGTGGAGAGATGGAAAAGGTCGATGAGTGTGGGATATCATCATAGCCAATCAAGTGCCCGGTGTTGTACCTATACTGGAAAGGCCTCCAGGTGTACAAGAGTCATAACTCTAGGTCAAGACCGCGCTCTGGACATGGCCAAAAGCTGGTGCAATAGCCTCATTCGCGAGACCAGTCTCCATTGGATTGTCTACTCAGACTCAGTACACGTTGCGTGGTGTGCGAGCAGAATGGAATCATCAGTCTTCAATTCACTCCGTTATTGAAGAAATGATGCCGTACGACGATCTTCTTGCGAGACTCAAGCTTAATTCCAACGGCCTAGAGTTGCTTGTCCAAATAGCTAGCGTGGGATAGTTACGGGTGGTAGCTCCTAGTGTAGAGAGAGGATGTGCTCGGATCTGACGACAGGTCCGCACACATCAACATCTCTCAAGTGTGAAGTCAAGAGAGCGCGAGCCAATCCAGACCCACGGACTACCTACTTGGGACTGCACGAGTAGTGACCCGGACGGGCCGTGGAGGCTGGAAGAAGTGGCGGTTCGCCTTGCATAGAAGTGATCGTCCGGTAAGACGGCAGCGGCGTGTCTCCAGGAGTTCAGGAACAGGCACACATGCTCATTGTTGAGCAGAGAGAATAGAGGCACGGAGCACGGAGAGTCTCACTGTCCGACTTGGAATCATTTTGGTTCATGCATCGGCCCTGTGCTCACTGCTTGGCCACTACAGGTCATCGGTCGGGATGTCCATGTGCAAGGCGCAGGCTCTCCTTTGAGCAATTCTGCTGACCTATCCCGGACCGTACTGAAGATGGAGAGGGAGTCGTTCATGGCAAGGCGTCCAAACAAGCTTGTTGGCAGTGGCCATGTCCGAGCTTGTTGGCCATTTCCCGTAGAACTAAATCTCGTCCGCCGCGTCAACCTACCACATTCTCCTTGGCCAGCAGCAACAAGCAATTTCTGCTCTACGACGTGGCGGTGGGTGGGCGGCGTCGAGAAGACTGTGTCCTTGTTGGTTGTGCTGTATCTCATCACGATCCTGCAATAAATCAAAGTGCCGTCCAGAATTGAAATGGATGCCGATATGATCGACACGCCACGAGAGGCTTGGGGGTATCCTTCTGGTAAGGTATTGTGGGGGGGCCATAGGTTATGACATCTGCGGCGAAAGTCTATCAGTAGCTAGGTCCGGGATAAGAGATCCCATCTCCGTGAAGATGCATGTATGTATAGTTGTATACACTCCACGCGGCCATGTTGAGGACAGTGCTTTGCCAGTAGGTGATGGGAAAGATGGTACCTGCATGTGCTGGCTGTGGCGTTTGCATTTCCAATTTGCATACGGGCTCGCGATTCGACGTGCCACTCCTTATCGTGATCAGGCTGCAGATGAATTTGATGTTGTAAACTTGTAATGATGTTCTTTTTGCGTTAAAAAGATGGTGATCGACATAGACGGGAAATTCTAGTGAATGATAATAGCAGGGTTGCCCTGTCAGCAAAACTGGAGCCGAACGTAGGTGGAAGCCAGCAGGCATGTGGGCATGTGAGTGAGGTTAATAAGGTATAGTAGTTAGTTCTACAGGCAGCAGCTGACCCAAAGAGTATCAGTGTTCGCATACAACGTTGCGCATGTGTTGGCAGAGCCCGAGTGTTTGGATGAACAACATGTGAACATAGTGTGCTTTGCTCGTGGGGACCAGATCTGGCTGACCAAATTCATCGCATCCAACGTCTGGTTGATCGACCTGCGATTAACTAGTTTGGTATTCCTCCCGTCGCCGCTGTTGTCGCCGTTGTAGCATCGTTATCTCTGAAGTGTCTAATTCTTATTCTTGCTTTTGCGCATCGCTCGATCTTCTTCGAGCAAGGCTGTCTCTGTCGCTGTCGCGTCGTGTTGACGCGTCGTATGGTTGCATCGCGTTGTCGCATCGAGGGCAATGTGTGTTTTGACAACTCAGTAACTCATGTTTCCAATAGCTCCATTGCTTCAATTGCTATTGAATTTGCTAAATTTACACTGTACATTTTTTTCTGGCCTTTGCTTGCTATACATTAATATAACTGTGAAAAAGCTGATTTCAAGAAGAGCAGTTCTGGGGTCCCGGCTGGTCTGGTTCTCTATGGGAGTGGGTTGTTGCAGAGGAGCTCGTTTCCGAGCTGAAGGAGTGGTTAGCTGTAGGCTCCACTAAGACCAGAACAACATGGACATACCAAAGAGATGCTGCAGCACTGTGGCGAGCGACCGATGGAGGCGCAGGCCTGCTGGAATTGATCGATGTTGTGTGGGTTACCAGGCGCTGAACAATAGTTAGCGATGTTCGAAACTGGGAGATGTGACAGGCCGACTCACCAGTCTGGCAGGTCAAATCCAAGACACCGCCAACATCAACCTGGCAGCATTGGGGGTTGGAGGCAAGACCGGCAGGGCAGAGGGGTTCCGCGTGACCATTCCAGCCTCCCTGTCCGCTACCACCGTGTGCTGAATAACCGCCTGAATGATCATTGTCAGTCACCATAACGAACTCGAGAGACCGAGAAACTCTTTTGGAGGAACCGAACCAATCGTACCTTGCGAATCTGGGACTGGGCTGGCCATGGCGACAGCAGCCAATGTAGTAGCGACGAAGGTGAAGAAGCGCATGTTTGCTGTGTGGTGTTGGGAGAGAATTGAATTCAAGTTGGAAGTGAGTGTTGTAAGGAGCGTTGTTGCGAGTGGTGCTGTTGCTGTGTTGTGATGAGGCTGATGCTGATGCTGATGCTGATGATGAGAACAAACTGTCCTGGCAAGACCTACTCTTTTGTATGTTCGCTGTTCGCTGACGTTTGCCTAGCTATTCCAAGAAGATGTTGCTTCGCCATCACCAGAGATGAGTAGGAAGTCCAATACATGGAAGGCTAATCGATCTCGAAACAAGAAAACCGTCGCGGACCCTTTCACGAGCCAGATGGAGCGATATTCCGTGTCGAATTGGTTTGGATCGATGGTGCTGGTACCAATTACACTTGCACGATCACTGCTGTGTGTCCTGTCACAACCCTTCGTATCGTCGTACTACTCTCGAGTCGCTGCGTCGAACGTGCGAGTTTCTGATAATTGACTCTTTCATTACTTGGACGAACGATTGCCACGTGCAACTTCCCCTTAGCATAAGCATAGGCAGCAAGCAGGGCAGGACTTTACTTTCTTGCACACGCGAGGGACACGATTGGTGCGGCTCTATAGATGTGCCTGGATACCTTGCCCGCCGTGTTTCCTAACATATACTGATCAGCATACCTCCTACACTCGATCCAGCAGTACAACTTGATGCATCGCATACCATCATCAATTCAAGATATTCTGCCGCACTCCTGTGTCGTCGACGTCAGAAGAAACCATCACAGCCCTCATACTGACTGACTCGTCTGGATTAGGGGACAGGAGCTACGTGTCGCCCGTTATGACTAATGTAGTCGGAAGAGCCGACTACAACTAAGTAACGGGCTTCGAGACCCCTTTTTCGATGATGCTGAAGAATGATGTCGACAGCACTTTGATGACTTCGATGCAGTTTGAGAGGCGTTTCGGATAACGGGATCCTCGGACCGTGCAGCGGGAAGTCCCGCTCATACGGAATACTATACCGGTTTTGGTGTATCACGGCCTCTCCGAAGACCGGAGAGGCCGCTCACCTGTGGCATAGTATTCTCCTAGGTAGGCTGTTGAGTGATAGTGTTCCGTATATTATCATAATCGCTAGTTGAATCGTGCAGTCGTTCTTCAATTCACGCTTTACGAGCTGAGATGGAATACCGTCTGCAACTAAAAAAGTAATATTATCTGCTCTATATTCGTCGACCGTGTCGCCCAATAGGCTGAATCATCTTACCATACTCAGCCACTACGCCAACAACATGATTGCAGAAGGAGAATGAATGCCATGTTACAAAGTCTGCGGGATGCTGAGAGCCGTTGCTGCCGTTGAGCTGGCTACATCGATCGAGGAAGCTGATTCTGTCGTTGATATAATCTCAGTCGAGACAGCTGATTCTGTCGTCGATGTAATCTCAGTCGAGGAAGCTGATTCTGTCGTTGATGTAATCTCAGTCGAGAAAGCCGATTCTGACGTCGACGCCATTCCGCTTGAAGGAAGAGCCTCCAACGACGACGACGACGACGCTACGTCAGACGAGGAGACGAGTTCTGACGAGAAGCTGGTGGAACTAAGCGACTGCGAATCGAGAGAGATCGCAGCTGCTGTAGTACTCATTGACTCATAATCTGCAGTAGTGGTCGTGTCCGTGAAAGCAGGTGTAGCGACTGCGATTGGATCCTGATTTGCCTCAGTAGCTGGAGAGTCCATGATATCAGCTACCGGAAGATAGCCATAGACTTGAGACTGCATTGTTGCCAACTGTGCCCCGATTGTCGCGCCTCCCTCGGGTATTTCGTCTGGTAAGTAGCTTTCAGCGGGTTCAGAGCTAGTGACTTCGAAGAAAGGTGCAGAGCTAGTGACATCGACGACGGACGCGGGAGTCGTGACATTGGCGAACGGCGCAGAGATCGTGATATTCGCAAAAGGCGCAGAGCTCGTGATATTTGCAAAAGGCGCAGAGCTAGTGAGATTTGCAAAAGGCGCAGAGCTTGTGACATTCGCAAAGGGCGCAGAGCTCGTAACATTGGCGAATGGCGCAACGCTCGTTACGTTGGCATAAGGGGCCCTCCTGTTCAAGGCATCCAGGGGCACAGCTAAAGCTATAGTTCTTTCCGCTGGCACTGGCGTGACCAGAACAGTCCGCACAGGCGGCGCGGCAGTCTCGCAAACGGGAGTTGTGAAGAGTGGTGCCGGGCTACCAGAGCAGGAGGTATAGCATCCGGGACCAAATGTGTTGGAGCATGAGTCCGTACGATAATCGCACTTGTAGCCGCATGCGTCCACCGCCCTTGTAGCGATGTTCTCGGATTTCGAGAAGCTTGAGCGGAATTGGCCACCTTCACATGGACCTGCACCGGCAAAAGTAGGTCTCGCATGTGCGCCGCAGGCCGGATAGCAGGTGCCGTATCTAATTGAGCATGTGTTGATGTAGTCGTAGCATATGATGTTCTTGCATGGCCCGCTAGCGTCGATGCCAGGGAATAGCAGTACATTCGACGAGCTTGGGGCCGGAGCCGGCGTTATGGTAGGATCGTCGAATACTGTAAGAAAGTTAGCCTACGTCGCGTTGGTCGAACGAGTTCTGTGAACGATGAGGATTCTCACATACCTTGAGCCAGAGCAAGAGCACCAAAGGTGATAAGCAGGGTAGCCATGATTGTTTTCGTCTTCGATCTGCTCGACAAGGGTAGCGGTGGGTTTTTGAGGATCCTAACTGGATGCTGGTTGTTACAGCAGCTTACATCGCCATCTATACTGTCGCGGCTCTCATAGCGCGCGTCATTGTTGTCTCGTGCAGCATTCCTCAGCAGATACGCCAAGTGCTTTCTTGCCGCAGAGTATGCAAGGCACATTCTCTGACCTTCCACTCCGGTCTCGCCAGCCTTGAACTACCAAACCTAGGATATCTTGCTGCGTAACTCAAGCTGATAGCGGATGCGACTGAGATGGTCCCTATGGAGTGCTCATAACCTCACCTGGAAGAGCCCTGCCGGCTTGCTGTGAGATCATCTACGGTTTCTGAATGAGCGCGCACAGATCTGAATATCCACTACCGACAGAGTGTTCATGCGGCAGTTCTGCTGAAGTCCGAAGGCAGGTAGCGAGGTTGACTTGCCAACCCTCTCCAATATATGCCAGCTGGACGGGTCTTTGAAAGTTCTACAGGTCGTCCTCCACAAACTCCAGTAAAGACTGGTGGCGAGCTTTCAGGTGCTGTAGCATAGCTTGATGGCTGGCAAAGCTGCGGTGATTTTTGTGCGGTGGCTCACACATAATATGTAGTTGGATTAGGTGTTACCTAATCCAATGTTTCGCGAAGCGAGAGTGCGCTTATTAAGCCCCTTTGTGCCTTATAGCCTAACGAGCGCAAGCGGAAATGTACCTCCCTGCCCTTAGCGTTTATATAAGACTAGTATTAATTATACGATATATAGACCTCCTACCTACCCCTTACCTCTTCTAAGGATAAACGACTACTTACAAAGTATTTATAAATAGATAGTAGCAATTCTCCTAGGCTTTTACGATCTCCTACTACTCTAAGTGTTCTATATATAAAGATAAGAGGATTGTACGACAAGAGCATAGTAGGTACTATAGTTATATAGCTAATATAGGACTAATTTTATTCTTCTCTTTAATATACTACTATAACTGTTATAGCTACGCTCGCCTACCTATCTCTAGATATTAATAAAACAACGATTAAAGCTATACTAATATATCTTTAGGCCGTAAAGATCGCCGCTCTCGAAACCTACTAACGTTCTCTATAGTACAAGATACTATACTCGCAGCAGTAGTACGTATCTAGCGGGGCGAGATAATAAGTAGCTATAAGCGCGATATATAGGTTATCTAATAGATATTTACCCTAGGTAGTAAGTATACTAGTAGTAAATATAAAATACTAATCGATAATAGCGTTAAAGCTTAATTGAATCGCGATATACAGTATACAATACGGCTCTCTCTAGTTATACTTAATATAACTAAGAACAACAAGAATACTAGTCCTTTAGATTGCGAGTCTAGCTATACTACTCTACTAGGCTATACGACGCTATCGCCCCCTCTACTAGACAACAAGAGCGATAATAACGACGTCTTCGTTATTGCTTTAGAGAAGAGACGTATTAGTCGTCCTATAGGTTTAAGGTTCGACTTTCGTCGCCCTACTATATAGGATAAATAGTAGTTAATCTCTAAGGAGCGATAGATAGCAAACGAGGCTAGCCGTCGTACTATTGCTAGAGCAAAGCTTATCGATAATACCTATCGATAGACGAGGACAGGTCGTATACAAGAGCTTAGTATTAGTCGCCCTAGGGGTGTATATAAACTATACCGTAAAAAGGGTATAGCTATAGTAGCGGATTGTAAAGTATACATTTCGTACCGGGTATATAGAAAGTGCCTATTTGATAAGAAGGTTAAGAAGTATATCGATTAAGTACCTATATAGTATTGAGCGGCTAGGCGTGTTTCTTTTACGTAGGGCGTCGGGGTAGAGCCGAGAGCCGGACGGCCCGGGAGGGCCGTACTACTTCCGGCGGGTAGCTATATAGGGTAGTTTTCTTCTTTTTAGGACGGAGGAGAGGACGGACATAATCAGGACGTAGACGTACGGATACCTACTCTACTATAATTGATGTCGTTACCCTATAGTGCGCTTTGTCTTCTAATATTACTATTCCCGCTATCTACGGGCATCTCTACGTCCTTCCGGACCTCTACCTATCTTACCCCTTTTACCGCGGAGCTACGCCGCGACCTACCGTAAGCCGGGCCTATCCGATCGTCTACTCGAGGACGGTAGTAGGAGAGAGGGCTTTACGGTAATAAATAGAGCCAAAGGTAGGGCTATTATATACAAAATGCAAGAGTAGGAATAGTTGTAGGTTAGAGGAGGAGGGCAAAAAGGGATAGGTATAGGGGATAGGATAGGAGATAGGGAACGCGTTTGACTCTAAAAAGGAGACTATTATAACGCGGTACGAGAAAGTATAGTATTAAACAACAAAGTTTGAGATTAATTAGGCGCAGTTCCTAGGGCGTAGTTCCTATACTAGGTAATACGGTATAAGGTTAAGGTACGATACGATATAGTAGGGCATAGTTCCTAATTCGGTATAAGGAAGGGTATAGTTCCTAATCAGGTATAGGGCAAGCTACGATATAATACGGTTATGAATATAAGGTAGGGAAAAGTGATTAACGCGACGTTAGAGGAAAGGGGTCTTTAGCCTTAGAGATAATAGACGTTACGGGGAGGCCGACGGCGAGGTATAGGCTGCAAGAACAAGCGGCCGACTAATATTACAGAACGGAAGAGGGGATTCGGGATTTGAGTTGTACTAACTGTAATATAGGTACCGAAAGGGGTTAGGATTTGGTTAGGCCCCTAGGGCCTAACCGAAAGGAGTAGGATTAAAGTACTACTATATATAGTCGAGGAGATTAAGACAGAAAACAAGACTAAAGACGAATATATATATATATATACTAAAGAACGAGAACGTACCGAACCCGTATATATACGTACTAACGAACGAGAACGATATTAGCTACCGAACACTCCGACCCCGTTACTAATAGCCCCTACTATACCGACTCGATTAAGAACGCCTCTATAGACTCGGACGAGTACGATCGACAGCTTAATATCTCGATCCGAAACCGCTCTATTAATATAGTATCTAGATCCGGACTAGCCGCGGCTAGACCTTCGGCGTCTATACCTACGTTAACTCCGTCGAGTAGCTCTGCTTATCCTACTACGCCGAAACCGATAAGCGCGGAAGAATAGTACCGGGCTATAGAGCTCCTCGTAACGAACTAAAACGTTATATCCTCGATAACCTCCGGCGTCGCTAGTATAATAGAGAAAATTACCGAAAGGAGCGAGAGGTCTACGAAGGAGCCGCCTATACCTAGTACCGACGGCAACCTTATATTTAACGGAAACAACATTACGGACGCTCTCCGTCGTTACGAGATAATAAGGGACAAGTACTATATAAGTAAGGACGAAAAGGAGGTTATTAACGATTTTCTTCTTAAATACGATATAGTTACCCGCTCTAAGATCGAAGGCCTCGACCTACCCGGTAACAACTAGGCGGAATTCAAGGAGAAGGTAACTATTAATTATATCGAGAAGGACTACTATAGCAACGTTACCTCCCGGGAGTACCTTAACCAACTATATAATACCTAGGCCTCATTATAGGTACAACCCACCCTGGTGGGTATGTGGGGTAGGTTGGGTATTGGCAATACCCAATGGGTATAGGTATTTAGCTGGGTATACCCAACCCATCGGGTTGGGTACAAACCCAGTAGGTATTGCGATACCTAGTGGGTATTGCGTACCCATTGGGTATTGAATCTTCGTATATAGAAATAAAAAACCCAGAAACCGGGTGCCCTAACGAGAGCGAAGAAGCGATTTATTTGGACTAGGCATAAGAAAAGAAACTGTATATAAACCCGATATAGATACGAAAGTGAAGATTATAGTTAAATTGAATGAAGAAGCTCAGGATTATATATACGCTATGCTACAAGTTGTGATATTTTGAATCTTAAGAAATATAGTCGGCAAATATGGTCGGCAGGTAAACTTCATACAAGCTTAAAGCAATCTCCCTATAATCGTCTCGTAGCATCCCGGAGGCACTCTTGCGCAAGCTTGAAGCTTAGGCGTACTGATCGCCTTGGCTCCTCTACTACATCACCCTCGTTATCGCTAATCGCATCTAAGTTACTGATCCGTTCCATAAGATCTTTCGTCTGCTCTCGGTCTTCACTAAGGATCTCCTGTGAAGTTAGAGTACTAAGAAGCGCTTAGGAAACCTCTGTAGCCTCCTAGGCGATAAGAACTCTAGCATCGTACTTATCGTCCCGATAGCGAAAACGAGATACCATCAATCCAGAGAATGTTGCTGCGGTGTATTGGCGATTGAAACGACTTTGGTGTCGAGCGATACTAAAATCGCGCTCACACCTAACTCCGGCGGCAGGAATACAGAGAATATCCCGCGCCATCAATGCGAGAGTAGGGTACTTAGACTCCATTGAAGACCACGTCTTTAGTACCTCGAATGGATCCCCTTCATCCATATCAGCGTCCAAATAGTCGGCGAGCTCGTCATCCTCGTTAGTGCTGCGTCTTTGACTTTGAGAAGACTCTATACTCCTACTAAGAGTAAAGTCGATATAGCCTTTGTGCCGACTCCTTCCAAAACGGCCCTGCTAGGTAGAGGTACTCGATAATGAACGATAGCTCTTCTCCCACTCTGCCCTTAGCTTACCCTCGTAATACGCGCGGTAACTTTCATCCCCAAAGTCATCGCGTACCTAGAACTTCCGCTTAAGGCAGGGGGTAAGGAGGACGCTAATACCGTAGTAATCGCCAAATCGATCCCAGGTATCTCGATAATATTTCTCTAGCTTAGCCCAAGCAGCCTCGCATGCCTGAAAGACATCCTTCTTCTAGGGTATCCGCTTATTCTTGAGTCGCTTCATCGCCTCCTCCAGAATATCGAAAAGCTTGTTGTAGTATACGAGGACAAGGTGAATCGTCGGACCTTTCGTAGTTCCAATCACCGCTGTCGCCGCTGCAAATGGTTTCGTAAGGTCGATAAGGTACTCTACCCTTTGCTATTCTTCGGAATCGATACCTATGTCTTCACCCAGGTCAAGTCGCTCGATATAAGATTCAATAACCACTTAGAGTCTGCTAAAGCGATCGAGCATTAACGTTGTTAAGGACTACCTTGTCTTCACGTCTTGAACGACCCTTAGGATACGATCTTGAACGCCTTTCTACCGACGGTGCTTTGCAAATGGCTGCTTCTTTTAAAGCATCTCTTTCTAGAGGTCGATAAACTGTTCGAACCTTTAGGAGCTCGAGTTAATAAAGACGCAAAGCTTCCGGATCTAGAGATCAAGATTAGCTAGAGTAACGAACTGCCGACTATAATTGCCGACCACGCGAGTCGACTATACTTTCGAGGTAGAAGGGTTCATAGTTTATTAGGCGTAGACACTAATCTTACCTTCAAAAGAAGATAGGGCATACTATCAGCTTAAGGACGGCTGATTTGCTTGCTCTGGACTCTTCTTCTCTGTAATATCTTTCTATCCTTGTCGTAATCCCAGAATTCGGAAAGGTCGTTCGTAGGACAAAGCCCTAGGCGGTCGAAAAAGGCCTTTAGGGGAAGTTGAGCAGTATAGGCAAAGCAGGGAAATCGCTCCGGACGGCTACCTCGATCACACTCCGCAATTGCCTCCTCCTCTTCCTCTCCTATCTCTGATTCGGGACTAGTCTCCGTACCTGGATAGAGAGGTAGCTGCTCCAAGCTCGTTAGTAGCTTAGTAACCGTTATACCGTACCTCTCTTGACAAGTATCAATCGCTGAAACACTATAGAATATTAGAGGAGAGTAATAATAGTATAGCAAGTGTCCTTACATCGCATTGTGTAGCGTCTTATTGTTAGAGGCGTTGTCGCACGTAATAGCAGTTAATCGCCGCTCAATCTCGAACTCTTGTAAGATCTCGAATAGTATCTCCGCAAGATGATCACCAGTATAACGGCTAGTAATATAAGGGAAACCAAGCATCCCTTCGTGCTAAGTCCATTGGTCGTCAATCCAGTAGACCCGTATAGTTAGGAATGAGGTTTTTATAGTCCTGGATTGCCAACCATCACACGCGATAGCTATCTTGAATCTTCTAGCGAGACGGGCTTTAAGGGAGTCGGCGGAGTCTATAACCTTAGTATCGAGCATCCTTCGGTATGTCGACGCGCATTTGAACGGAATTGTCTCGACCTGTCCCGGAAGTAGTGCTATATAAGTCTGTTTCACCGAGGGTCGTTCAAAGAACTGGAATAGTAGACCGTTGTCGACAATCATCTCAAAGCATAGGCGCGGGAAATCGTCTGGTGTGTAGCCTAGGTCCCTTGTCTACCGTGGATTGCTAACAGTCTAGAAATATCGTCTTAGTATAAGTAGCTAGACGTAGTCGGCAGACGTGGTCGGCAGGTATAGTCGGCGTTAGTTAGTACTTACCTGTCGATGCTTCGCGGCCGTAAACATCTCCTTTGTAAACCCTCGCTCATCTTGTTTCTCCTAGCAGTTCGAGGAGTCGAGATGCTTCTCGACAGATGTTGTACTAGTATTTAGTGCTGGGTGTTTTAGTACAGCGTTACAGCATCTGTATACGACTTTAGGCGTCGCATCTTCTTGAAGTATTCCCTCCTCTAGGAAATCCTATACCTAAGATATCCGAGACTTACTCCCCTAGGTAATTGGGGACCGATCGAACATAGTACGACCGTTCCGCTTTTTAAGGCGCTTTCCGGTATAATTCCACTACCGTACCTCGTACCAACGCTCAAAGTTGTCCTTATACCTAAGCCTCCATAGCTAGCAATTTGACTTGATATCCTACTCTCCTACATAATCAGGCTCGACAGGGAGAATAAGGGAACTATCTAGTTCCTCTTCTACTGGACTCGGCCGTCTCGTTCTACGCCGCCTAACGTCAGGTTGTCGTCGGCGTCGACCTAGTGTTAGACTCGATGGCGCGTTGAGTGTCGTCCTATAGCGCTGGCGTAGCCGTGCGCTCGATCGCGTAGGGGTCCCGGAAGAGGTATCGGGCTGGGAGGAGGATTCGAGCCGGGAGCTTCCTACTCCTAGGGAGGACGAGAAGGAGGACGAAAACATAGTAGATAGACGACAATAGCGTAAAAGTCCAGAGGTATCTTGAAGAAGTAGGAGTAGAAAGGGGAAAAAGAAAGAGAATTTCCTGTACTCAATCATAGTGTTACGCTATAACAAGGGTATAGCCAATAGGATATGCCGACATTCTGCTACATCCGAGCCAACCTATCGAAACCCTAGTTCAGGCGTCGCTTGCTATTTACCTATCGCTTCCGCTTCTTAGTCTTAAACTTTAACAAGGGTAGCCAGTCTCTTGTCCTTCTCAACCAGTTCCTCGAGACCAGAAATCGAGAGGCAGAGTTCGTCTTCTTGGAGGAGGAGGAGCAGGATAGCTTCGAGAGTAATACCAGTATACTCTTTTACGCCACAATAGATAAGGCTTTCCATTACTGCTAGCCACATTGTCTGTTCCTTCGTAAGAGAGTTCTCTTTCTCGCACATCTTGTACGCTATCTTTGCGAGATGCTTGTTCTCCTTCATTGTCTTTAAAGGCAAAAAGCCGTTAGCTGCATAGTCGTAGGTAGCGGGAATGAGCCAAGAAGGGCCTAGCAATCGCCCTCTATAGTAGGCTTGAGCTTTGGTATCCTACGATAGGACATTCCGGCAAACGGCTCGCTCAATAGGCGAGAAGATCTTATGTAGTAATGGCATTCGGACTTCTTTAATACAAATCTGGAATTGTGATTAGTTTCTGTAGTCGGCAAATATGGTCGGCAGATATTTACCTTCATTGTCTCGCTGCCAACGATTTTCAAGACCTCTTTCATGCCTTTCTCATTTGGTATATCCAGGTTCTCAAGGATAACAATCTTGTCCCAGAAGTGGTGAATAGAAGAGCGCTATTGATTGTGGGCCGTCGAAAAAGTGGAAGAGGATGCCTGGATAGCAAAGGTACCAATGGACTTAGCCCTCGCTTCCTCTATCTGTAGAGTCGAGAATGGATTAAGAACTGATTCCGAGGGAAGGCAATAGTTGCTAAGGCCGCCAACCCCTTTGTCGCACTCCTCGCCAACAGATAGATACTCCTATTCCCACTTAATCTGGTCTTCTTTCTGGAATGTTAATCGTTCCTTAGAGTCGATATCGCCGAGTTCGAGAAACCAGTCGGCTTCATCAATCTTTGCCTGCTTATCGGGAGGAAGTGTTGTACTCTTTCCAGTCTGCTTCTTTATACTAAATCAGAAGTTAGTACTCAAATCTGCCGACTATATCCGCCGACCACATTTGCACTTACGCTTTTTGATCATACTCCTTTGTATGTATCTTTCTCCAGCCCTCGATAAGTTCCTGTTGCTTATCTTTAGCGAGGCTTTCGAAACTCGTATACTCCTTGATTTGTGCCTTTTTGAATCGCGCGAAGGATTCGTTGCGCGCTTTGCGGTATCGATCCTATACCCTCTTTTCTTCGTCTATAGCGGCAGTACGCTCTCGGTCTCGTAAAGTGTTTGGCTTGAGGGAGTACTCCTCGAGTGACTTCGAGGCTGCGCCGAGCTTTGCGCGCTTGTTTGCTAGTGCCTCTGGGGCATTGCTCTTGCGTTTCGGCATAGTAAGGTTTCTAATGTTAGTATAGTAGTTGAAGAAGAACTCGGTCTGATTACGAAGGTAGGTATCGACGGCGCTAGTGAAGGTACGGAGGTACGGGTGTTGTAGAGGTGTTGTAGTAAGGTAGTGAAGTGAGAGAGAGAAAGTAAATTTACCCTACTAGGGCAATTTAAGGTTTAGGCAGCTGCCGAATCCCGGCATTAGTCACGCCGGGCAACGATACTACCTATCTTTCCGGACTAATAACACTCTACCGCACCACTGTACCGCCGACGTTATTCTAGATAATAAGTATAAGAACTATACGTAAGTCGCCCCCCCCAGGCGTTATTAATTTCGAATATAAGTTGTTATCCGTTCGTTCGCTACTACTAGGATAACTGCTAGCAGGGGTTATATATATATATATATAGTATATAGATATCTATAATTAAACGATATATATATACAAGTATAGATATCTAGGACCTATATAGTAAAACGCGTACTAATTATATATA